>NW_027105160.1:147348-157313 GCF_000696795.3 Halyomorpha halys | reverse complement strand
GGGGGGGGGGGGGGAGGAGGGATAACGAATTGCCTCGCCAACAACTCCATGTGCTCCAAATTACTTCAAGAGTCGATCATGAATTATGGCCGCGGAAATTAAACTTGAATGAAAAATGAATTATTGAATTGTAACTGGAGGGGGGGAGGTGGCGCTGAGCGGGAGGGAGTGTATTTGGCCAAATTAAAACGACTCTCTCTTTTCTCCAGATCATCTGGAAAAATTCCATTGGCTCTTCGTCCTTTTATATTATCCAATCAGATCGGGAAACTCTCCAAAGTCTCCTCCCCTCCCCCACCTCCTAATTGGAACAGTTCGGATTTACAAGGCTCTAATTGCGGATCTGTCAATAATATCCGAAAGAGGGAGCAGCTGTTGCCAGGCTGGAGGGAAATCTTAAGTGTTTTAAAGTCAATGGGAGTAATGAAAATAAGGAGGAGGGAAAAAAAGTGTAGAAAAAAAAAGACGAAAAAAATCTGAATATTAAACCAGGGCGCCCTCACTCTGCCAATTTATTAAATGATTAAAACAATTCTAACAGGAGTCCATTCCTACATTATACTCTATGACATAATTAATTAAAATTTCTTATACATCCAATAACATTAATTATAGTTCACTAAATAATTCCAAAGAAAATCTGTAATACTTTCATACAATAATACAAACCAACATGCGTAACTGATGATGTATTAACTTATAACCGAAATAAAAAGTCTAAACCCTTCTCTTCCTCCTTAAAAATTGAAGATTTTACGTTTCACTCTAAAAATCGAATAAGAAAAAAATTTCGCACTGATTTTTTTGTTTTTCTTAATTTTTAGATTTGGCACAATAATCAGTAGTCACATCAGAATGACCCTCATAAATCAAGATTGATTTCATCAAGTATATTGATTCAAAATGATGGAGGATGCGAAGTTTTATAAGCACATGTCTCGTTAATTAGCTTAATTAAAATTAATCATTAATCAGATTAATTAATTAAATCAGAATTCACATGTCTAAAATAAGTTTAAAAAGATTATATTTAATTGGTCTTACTATCAACAGACATTAATGCCATAAGGAGAAACACCATTATTAATATCAACTCATTAAGACTTATAAAACTCGTTCATTTAAAGAAAATTAAAATTTTATAGTTATAATTTTTTTTTGGCATACTTCTATGCTTTCTTATAGATAACCCTTTTTCTTTTTCTCTAAAAAACCCAAGATGACATTTAATGAGTTTTGCAACCGAACAATTCATATATCCAACGTATGTTCCAAAAGTTGTAATGTAAATGTATGTATAGTAATGCTAAAAAAGATCATAGCTTTAAAATTTTTATTTTCTTTAAATTAACAAGTTTTATAAGTCTTATTAAGCTTTTTTTTTAAATTTTTAATAATATTAAATTTATTTTCTTATAGTAAAATTTTATACTGAATGAAGTACATTGGTACTGCTAGAACCCCTGAGGTGTGCAGTACTTTGTAAGAAGTACGGTTGATGGAACAAAACAAGGAGGTGATTTGGTCAGAATCACGCTCGACCGCCAGATTTTTCCCCAATTAAGGCTTATCACTTTATGATGCTGGGTAGACCCCGGAGGGCAACCAAGCCCACAGGGTTGACTCACGGCTACAGTAACAGAATAAATAATTGTCTGGAGTACTACGGTGCCTTACCAGTGAGCTATCCCGCTCCTCAAATTCTCCCGTTAATTCATCCTTTTTCGGTCCGAATATTTTGCGTACTATTTTATTTTCGAAAACCTTAAGGCGCTGTTCATCACTTAGTGTAAAAGACCACGTCTCGCATCCTTAAAAAACAGTGGGAAGGATAATAGTTTTATAAATTATAATTTTTAAGTTTTTCGATTACAGGCGCGAGTTAAGCAGTTCCGAAATTAAAAAATAACAAGCATTTCCCGTCTTCAACCTAGCTTTTTTTTATTAAACTGGTACATTTTTTTTATTCCTGGCTAACTTAGACAGAAAAAAATTTTAAAAGTTTGTGACTAGAAATAATATTAAAAATATTTTTTCCGAAAACTGTTGAAATTAAAATTAATCGAACTGTCAACTAAAAAGCTCATTTGGAAAGTTAGTACCACAAAGTATTGCGAAAATCACTAATATAGAAATATCAGTTCTGAAACTAGCGAAGAAAAATTTCAACTCAATTAGAGTGGTAAGCCATAGTTGTATGATGCGTAAGTTTTATTTTATTTTTTTAATTAGATTGTTAGATAAATTATTGTAGAAAGAAGAAAAAAAAAAAAGAAAGAAATATATCTATCCAAAAGAATAGCTATAAGAAATTTGAGGGGAATATAGGAAATACAAACAATTGACGTTGCTATATATATAAATAGGGAGGTTTTCCCCTCGGGATCGAAAAGGCGTTGTTGAAAATGGGCCCTGCTCGGAATAGATTCGGCAGAAGAAAACAATAGCGAAAGAGACGGAAGAAAGATGATAGGAGGCACTCCTATATTCAGGGATTACTATCTCTTTGGTCGGGGAGCAGATGTGGTCAGCGCTTGATGCATTTTCCATATGCGAAAACAGGGCCCGGATCTCATAAGTCCGGCCTGGGATCCCAAGGCGAATAAAATTGCAAAAGAGGTTGGTGGGGGGGGGGGGGACTGGACGTGATTCGAAAGATATCAGCACCTCCGCGATAATGTCCTGCATCATAGCACCTGGGCTTCCTCTACTAGTCTGTCCTCCGAGGCCTTACTGATATTTTTCTCTTTTACACATTACAAATTATAAATATGTTAATTTACACAAGAGTATAATGTCCTTATGAGTATTTATTTCCTTATATTTTAGATTACTTAGTGAGACAAAAAAAATCAAACCTGCAAATTTTTACGAATGATTTATGATACTATTTAAAATTAGCTTTGATTTGAATTTTAATAATAATTTAGACCTTAATACATTTTGAAATAAATCAATTGTATCCCAAACCTGAGTGTAAGGAATGTTAAAAATGATACTGTGAAATAAGAGTTTGATAACAGTGTTAAGTTAATCTGTAATTAAAAGTTTTAAAATTTAATGGGAAAGTAATAAAATAGTGTAATTTGAATGAAATTAATGGTCTGGGCAGAATAGCCTGTAAAAAGTTTATAAATTATTGGATGTGAGGTATAACTTTTAATTTAAGATATACTATTTTTTTTAATAATGTTGTTAGTTAAAATTGTTCAAAATGTATGTATAATATGTTGTTATTTATTAGATTGTCCTTGAGGATGGCCGCATTGACCGAAAAGTTGGACCTTTAAAGAAATAATAAAGAGATTTTTAAGACTTAACTAGGATACATATTATTTAATTTGTACAATATTATAGATTAATTAGTAAGAAAAGAAAACTCGAAGCCTGCAAATTGTTACAGAATGGTTTATTATTTGAATTAATAATTTAATCTCATTAGAAAATAACAAACTATAAACAATATACAACTTTCCTTACAGCTTTCGGTCTTAATTACAATACAAAAATTGTGTATATCTTCCCTAATTTTGTCCTCAAATACATTAATCAATCCACAGAATATATAATTTTGTAGTTTTAACAAATTGTAGGAGTGAATTATTATCACTAAATAACAATATAAACGAAAATATCAGTTATATCCAAATGGAAATAATAAAAAAAATCATGAAACATTAAAAGGAAATAAACAAATAATAATAGGTAAGTACAGATCATGACAATAATATCTATATATTATCTACATATTAATATTATCTACATTGATAATTATAACATAACCTAACGTAAGTAGAGGCTCATCTCAGAATCCATTTATATACACCTTGATCCCCTTCCAGTTAACCACAAAATTGATAAAAATTGTAACTCGCATACCTACGGCCATAAATTTAACTTAATTAAGGCTCAATAACTTTATGCTCATTTTATTATCATCACCAAATATTCAAATTGTTTCTATTAAATTATTTTATTATCATCACTTATATTTTTAATTATCCTTTTGTTGTTTTTTAACATTCTGTTACAATTTCTTTACTCATTTCCATTTCAACAATTTATTAACTTCTATACTTTATTACTTATTTTTAATATGTTAATGTACTTCATTTCACATCTTACCTTTTACTTATATTTTATTCTTCTTATACCTCTTTTTTATTTATTTATCTACTGTTTTTGTTAATTTTCCCATTTACTGTTTACTGTAAATTTTCACTTCACATTATTTAAATTAACTTATTTCACTTTTTTTTTTTTTCCGGCCAAGACTCCCATTGGAGTCCTATACTGCATCTTATTTCACTTAACATTTTTCTTGTTACTTATGTTATCTTGACTATTGTAATTATATAATTATCAATGTAGATAAAATATTATTGTCACAATCTATACAAAAATAATATTTAAGTGTATTAAAGGTCACGTAGAGATTCGAGATAACGAGGTAGTTTATAAAATGGGAAACTTTGGTTCTCACAAATAAACAAAGGGAAAGACGTCGTAAAAACATTTTACCTTACTTTTGAATGCTAAAACTGTAGCGGTAACTAAACCCTTAAACATATTATACTTGAATGTCCATCTTACAAAAAACAACGAGAAATATTGTTCAAAGATCTAGATACAAATAAAAGTATTATTTATTAAAAGTAACATACTACATAAAAATATGTTACATCCATAAATATTTGTAATCTATAATACATATTGTATAACTGTGTACATACATTGTATATCAGACAATGTAAAACAGTGAAGAACAGGACAAGGATATAATACATTAATTAATCCATCACTTTTCTCCTTCATGTGGTATTGCAAAGTTATTTGATGTTTGAGAAAAATCTATAATTGTAAACAATAAGTTAAGTTTAGTATCTTAAATACTGCTAATACATTATTCACACAAATAAATTTTCATGGCGACCGAATAAAGAAATAAAAAAGGAAGAAAAGACATTGGCTACGTGGATATATTCCCCCGTTCCACCTCCCCTCTGGTAAAGCGGAAGAAATCATAATTGACAAAAAAGGGAAGAGGTTTAATATCATACTATTTACTATATAGGAGGCAGGGGCAATATAGGAGTGGCTTTTTCCTTTTTTTATTTCTGCAAAATCAAAGGTGGATAGATATTGTGGAGAGGAATACAGCTGTTTTATCTTCCCTATAACAGTAAACATACGGGAGCAAGTTAATTCTTAGACATCTGTTCCACTCGTAAAGGTTGGATATTGGAACTCCTGGTCCACCTGTCCACCCACAAGACCTTCTACTCCTATATTTATAGAACTATATAACTATAAATAAATCTATGTAGCTATATCGCTCATAGATGTCTCAAACCACTAATTTATAAATACTACTCATTAAAGGCAAATTAATAATCTTAAGAACCATATGAAATATATCCTTTTTTTTAGCTCCTTTTTGGTCACAAGGAGTATACCGAAATCTTTACATGGAGTTCACTGATTTTTCAAAAAATTTCTGGTAATTCCTGATAAAAATTCCAAGCTATCTAGAAAAAGGTATAAAAAAAAAAAAGCGGGAACAATTACTACTTTAGCAGACTATTCAAGCCTTTTAAAAATGAATTTAAATCGGTTCATTCAATTAAATCTGTCCGTTCAACAGGGAATTTTTCCCTACTTCATTTTTTAAAATTTATTTATTGCTATTTACAACTTTACATTCATAAATATATATATACATCCAGTAAAGTTGATTTTAGGTTATAATGAAGTGATACAGGCGTGCAGAAAAACTACGCATTGTTAGCACTCTGATAGCGTTTTCACATTAGCAGATCTCGTGACCATCTTCTTTTCCGGCGACTCGGAAGATTATCACGAATGGCAGAGGAAGCAAGGGGTTAGAAACTAGTGGGTTTGGAGTGGTATCTGGTTCGGGCTAGATCGGTTATATATGGAACATTAAGGTATTAATGTATGATTTTATTGGTGACAAAGTAAGGAGCATTGAGGATTTTACGAAAAAGTTTGGATTGTATGGATTGGATACAAGAGGAATTGGAAGGTTTAGTGGAGCCCCAAAGCTCAACTTCGTAAGTCCAGATAGGCCTTATAATTGGCATATAGATCAGTGTTTTATAATGGATTGGAAGTTTAGACCGTTTGTCTTTTAAGCTTTGTAATAGTCGAATTCGACTTTCAATTTCCTGTCGTTTCACTCTTGTATGAGGATTTCAGGTCACTCCTTGGTCCAGATGTAGTCCTATGTAACGGATCTGTTCGAAAGGAATAAGTAGCCTATTGGTAAAGGATACTACTGGGCCAGAATGTGTTTTTAAAAAATAATTTTTAATGGTTAGATTGTAATTGAAATTTTTAATTAATAGATATCCTTAAGCATAATAAGAGCGGCAGAAACATGTTATCATTTATAGAAAAATATTACTTTGCCAAATATTACGAAAATTAACATTCTTAGAAAGGGGATTGCCTTTTTTTCTGTTATCATCTCCTCTTATGAGATTGTGACATTTGGTACATCGACTAACCTACTCGCTATAATTGTCTGTTCAAAATGTCAGATAAGTAAGGCCACCATGGAGGGCGGGAGTGGAGGGTTTCACGCCGTTTTTCAATTTCATTAGTTATTTCGTCAGGGGGGTACGAAAAAAAATGTGTATATAAGTTTTTTTTTAATGAATTAAAACATTGAAATGTATATTACCTATTAAATAAATATAAAACAAATGCCTCATTTTTAGAGTTTCGGGTAATATAGTTCAATGATGCTATAAATGTATAATATCTAATATTTTTATTTTGTAATATGCATTCTAATATTAAATATTTAATACTGAAGATTGCCAGACATAGAGTATTATAGTTGAAAAAAGTACAAGGATCCCTGAGTAATATCGGTCGTAAACATAAAAGAGTATTAGATATCGATTTTTATAAATTAGAAGAAATAAATGTAGTAGAAACGTTTGGTGGAAAATGTGTAATATAATTATAAGTATATTATAATGAGTTTCGCTACCTCAAATTTCAGTACAGTTTTCAGAAAACTTTGCTCATATACAGGTGAAGTGAAATTGAAAAACAAACTACTGTGACATGAAAACATTTATCCGACTGACGAAACGGAATAATCCGCTACACATGCGCCCGTCAGCTAAACTGTTGTTTTGGTGATTGTGTTAGATTAGGCCTCCATAATACGTGCTCACTTGGGTAAGGTAGTTGCTTAGGAGGTAAATAGATAGGACTTACAGGTACCAGCCTTACAGGGTACTATTCTTGAAGGTATGAAGGAGGAATGCAAGCATGGAGAGTAGCCAGCTGTCAGGTCTTTTAGGGAGGTATAGTAACTTCGTTTTATCGGATGCTGTTCTTGTAGATAGATATACAGGAGTACGATTGCCCGGATGGTAACCAGCTATCGGGTCCTACGAAAGAATGAAAAATGGAGGAAGGAGGAGAAATTTAAAATGATTGAGCAATAAGAGACAATATTCATGACGAAACATTATGTATGAGAACGTACTGATCCCTTATTTAAATTGTTATTCTCTACTCTCCTAAAGAGGTGATTTTCGTGAAGCGAGATTTCACACAGAAACTTTTTTTTTTTTCTTAACCCCTATAACAAAAAAGAATTTATTAAAATAAAACAAATACATATTGTTAATCTGCAATATGTCCTTTAGCTATAGCAGAGCTCCATTCGAAGGAATGTTTGAGTTTATACAATATTAATTAGTACTTAGGTTCATTTCTGAGATGTGTGAGGTGTTGGGGCACACACCGTTTAATTGACTTGCCCTAAAACTAAAAACTTAACTAATACTAAAAACTAAATATGTGTCTCTGTCACAGTTTTCACTAAGCATGTACTGCAGGTTCTAAACAATATTAAACAAGTCAAATTTTAGTTTTTTTATTGTTAAGATCGTGTCTTATTTCATTGGACTACTTATTTACGTTAAATTTAATTACCTTCATAAGACAAAGGCTATGAAGCTCAAATTATTAATGATGGTTCTCCTTATGCTTGTAATCTTTAGATGTACATTGAGGTTGGGTTAAAAAACATTCTTGCTAAGTCTCTTCAATAAAATTATTTCTAGAGCCTAAAAAAAAAAAAAAAGTTTTTCGAGTAACTGGAAAACTATATATAATTATTTTGGATTCCCTGGGGATCATGCACCTGCATGGGAATTAGCTCGGAGATTATTTATTTATTTTAATATGTGGAGCTGTCGATTTGTGTGCTTTAACTTATTTATTAAATTATTTTATTTTATTAGTATTATTATTTTTCTTTATTTATATATATTTGTTTTAAACTTATTTATCCATTCAAGTGTTTCTTGTAACCGGCTTTTTATTATATTTTCCTTTGGATCTAAGTGTTAGTCTTGTTCTCGTAAAATGTATTTATTTGTTTGTTTTTTGGTAAGCTGATCTACTGCTGTGACTATTATTGATGGTCTGATCTCGCATTGCCGTCTAATAGTGAATTTGTTTAGTGGGTCACTGAAGAGGATCTAGGAGGGTGAATTCAGGAGAGCGAATTTGTTGATCGGGTGAATTAAAAATTGTGAAATTGAAGGAACAAAAAAAGGGGGGGGAAAAAAAAAGGAATGAATTGAAATATTTGTATTTGATGTATAGACCGAAATTGATTGTAAAAGGAAACTGTAGGGGAAAAAAGTTGTTTTCTTTCTATTTTATTATACCATGTAATTTATATATGTCTGATTACGGATTGATAAGTATGCTGTGTGATATAGCAGCCTGATGTATTTGGGCAGCATAGATGAATAAAGTATTTCTCTCTCTCTCTCTCACTTGTTTAAAAAATAATTTAATTCTATTCAAAACAAAACAAACATCATCTAATTAAAACCAATATTAGCAAAGATAGAAACTCGTTTCAGCTGTATCTTAACACAAAAAGAACAGATAGGGCTCAATTACTTATTCATCACTTTATCTCAAAAATAACAATTCCTATAAAGCTAAATTATGAATGGCAGTTCTGCTTATACTGTAGCAATAAGGCTGGTTTTAAAAAAAATTGGACTCTAAGTGAATGAAACTGTCCTTAGTATAAGACTGACCTGTTCTTCACACTGAGAGATTTTACTTTTCAATTATTTAACCTATTCATTATAGTTTTTAAATCTATGGCTCATCCTTGAATGATTACCCATTTTATGTTTAAAATTAACAAAAAATATGTATATTAGTTTTATTTTTCATCCTTTTGGCTGCAACATTTATTTGTTGATACAGTTATAATAACATTTCCTGTGGTATGATATAAATAAGAATTTAGAATGTAGAAAAGTAGTATGGTTTTTGGGTTAGTACCTCAAAAGTACTTAATCTATGTTGCAATATTATTCAGTGAATTATTACCCAATTTTTTAAACAGCTAAATGCTAGGAGGAAAAACTTTAAAATGTTATGTAAAATTTGTACAATGAAAATTAACTAGATAAAACTAACCATCTTTCTGTTTTGCTTAAAATACTGAATGAATTTAGTTCCTAATATAAGATAATATTAAGTTTAAGTTCAATTTATATTGCTATAATTAAATATAAACAAGTTCATTTACTTCAACACTGATGATAATTTTGAAACAACTTAGCCTCATATCTTTAAAAATGCAACATAAAAAATAAAATTGTAATAATGAAGAAAACTTAACAAACCTCAAGTTGATAACAGAGATTTATTCTAAACCAGATGACTTACAACATAACCTAAATTTAAGCATTTAAAAGTAGAAAAAAACAAATAAGGGATTCCCTCTAAAACATCCGTTAACTGTTGCTTGATAGTGCTGCTATCTAGCAATTGAAGTTAGTACTGTTTAGATCATTAACAATATGTAAAATCTGTTCGTTCTTGTTTATAATAATTGTTAATTTTATGTTAAAATATTTTCATAATCATTTCAGACAAAAGAT
>NW_027105160.1:118647-147237 GCF_000696795.3 Halyomorpha halys | reverse complement strand
TCTCGCCGGAAAAAGTTATTTGCTGTAAAATCTAATGGTAGTTATTATGTTTACAAAATTCATTAAATGTTAATTACGATAAATACACAATACAATTAAACAGTAAACTATATTAAATGTCCTCTTGATATTTTCTAGTAGTATTAATATGGAAAGGACACATCAAAACAAAATAAGTATTTGACTTTATACCTTCAATTACCATTGGTGGAAAAAGGTAATATCCAATTTGAATTATGTTGTCATACGTAATGCAACCTATTGATTTAATATTTTCCTGTTTTAGAGAGATCGAAAAAAAATATATATATTAAATGTGAACATGGCCAAAATAACAATAATAATCTTTGAACAGAAAAATATTAAATGTAAGTGGAGTTTTGAAGCAGAAATAATTATGAGAAATTTATTATAAAGAAGACATCTCATCCAGCAGTGAACTTCAATCAAGAATCAACCATCAAATATTTTATAACAATGATAAAAAATTTTAATTGATGTAATTTGAGGAGTACATTAATATTTATATCTTATTTTTCAATTTTAAGTTGTTTTTTTTTTTTTATGTATAGAAATACTATTTCTTTATTGTAATAATAATTAATAAAAGGAAGATGATCCGAGTGTGGTAAAAGAAAAACTCAAATAGTTGTGAAACTATTTATTACTATTTACTATATTCTATTACTATTATATAAACTGTTTATAATTTTATAACTTTTTGAGATTTTCTTTGACCACATCTGGACCATCTTGTTTTTAATATTACACATCTTCAATCAGTGATCTTCCAATATTTTTTTTTTTTTTTAAATATTTATTTATTGCTATTTACAACTGTACATTATAATACATTTAGTAAATCTGATCTAAGTTAAATTGAAGTGTTACAGACGTGTAGAGAAACTACCCATTGGTAGCACTCTAACGACATTTTACATTAGCTGGTCTCGTGGCCATCTTCTTTTCAGACGCCTCAGAGGATTGTCAGGAATGGAAGAGGATGAGGCTAGAAACTAGGGGGTTTGAGTGGTTAGAGAGTTTATAATGGAAGGAGTGATATCTGGTTCGGGCTAGATCGGTTACATAGGGAACATTAAGGTCTTTTTGTATGATTTTATTTGTGAAAAAGTAAGGAGCATTGAGGATTTTACGAAGGATTTTGAGGATTGTGAGGATTGAATACGAGAGGAATTCGAAGGTTTAGTGGAGCCCCAAAGCTCAACTCCATATGTTCAGATTGGCCTTATTACAATCATGTAGATCAGTCTTTTGTAATGTGTTGGAAGTTTAGACCGTTTGTCTAGTAAGTGCTGTAATAGTCGAAATCGACGTGCAGTTTTCCAATATTAAATAAATTTTATTGAATCTATTATTCTATACAAAAAGTAGGTAAATATTTTTAAGGTCCAACTGTTGTATTCTTAAAGTTCCTAATTATCTTTGATGATTTATAATATTTTTTAACAATAGGAAGTAGTTTTTTTTGTCTAAGGGTCCTTATTTTTTTTATTTGATCTAACTACAGACAAAAAAAATAAAATAGAATTTGGTTGATTATAACTGTATCAATTAACTGATTTACATTTTCAGAAATCTTAAAAAAAACAAAAATAATAATTTACTATTCTGATTCATATCCTAATAATAAAATATATATATTTTTCAATGGTAATGAATCATTGCTGTATTAAATTAATTTTAATAATTTCTCTTATTTAACATAAATTTTATTTTATTTTTAGTCTTTGATAAGATTAAGGCCATTTGCCTGTGTTCATGACAATACAAAGCTGGAGTGCAGATTCAGCAGGTTCAAAGCCTTGAACTACTGCAGCATTAGAATGTTCCACAGTTGGATTTAAATATCAACACAGTTCTGAGGGGAGTTATAAGAGATAACTCTTATAATATACGATGAATTTAACATTATTTAATTAGGTATGAATGCTTTGATTATTTAAATATGTTATCTAATAATAAATATGGTTTATGTTTGCAAAGGATCTATATGAACAGCTGTGATGGTTTTTCAAATAAAACTAGGGCTTTAAATAACAAATAATTTTATTAAATAATAATATTCATTAGTAATATTTTAAGTTAAATCCAAATTAAAAAAAAATTATTATAACCTCACAATAGGAGTTTACTTCTTTTAAGAAATTACATTTAAAGTTTCCCCATTGAAAACTATTTATATTTTATGTTACAGCTATTTTTTATCAAGAGACTTATTATGATCTCCTTTTTTAAATACTGCTCTAAATAGGATTAAATTATTTATTTGCAAAAAATTCACATAGTTGTTTGTTAAGAATTTTTATATTAGAAAATCATTAATTAACCATATGCAATTAAAGAGGGTTCAGACTAAAGTAAATCAAATAGTAGACAAATATTTATTAAGCACCAATGTTTTGCCCCACTTTGCAGGACTTATCAGGGCAAAAAACAAGATACAAAAATCTAAAATATTTTAAGCAATATAATAGTTATAACAATATAACGTTGGAGAATTTTTGGAAATAAAAGTTGAATTTTGGATCAAAATTGTGTGTGTTAATAATATAATATTTTTTATTTATTTCTGTTCTCTTTAATTTACTGTCTTTGTTTTTATATGATTCTCAAATATTTTTTACAATTTATAGTCCTACCATATTATACTTTATGTTTCATATCATCTTATACTCTTACGCTGTTTGAGGAATATTACTCACAATATTTGAATGGGACATTTAGACCCTGCCATCTATTGGCAAAGCCATGAGATAGTAGGGGTTCAGAATGGACCAAGTCTCTGAGCTCTGAGCAACAGTATTTTGCTTTAGTGCAATATATTCAGGATGAATGAGCAGTCTACACCACAACTAGGTGAAGGGACAGAGGCAGAATAAGAGCTATGAGAACACAAAAGAAGAAGCAAACCTCAATTTTCATTGAAAACTTCAATAGTCTACCACCAATCACCATCTACGTAAAACTGTAATATATTTTATTATTCTATGTTATTCCATTCAAAATTAATTTAAATACTAACTCAATAACACCACATTGTACACCCTTTTGGCTAATCCCATAAAATCAGTTGTTTTTTCCTGATACAGGGAAGAAAAGGCAAGCTCATAGTAATATATAAATTTTGTAAAAACACTAAACAAATCATCAGCTAAAAACCTATATTGTTCTGGATTTTCAATTTGTTTTCTAATATAGACAGACATTCCACCTCACATCAACTTGCAATTCGGATCAAGTCAGAATTCGTAGTTAACGGATTTAATTTTTTTTTCCCTACGCCACGTGGGCTATTACGCCAATTTCCCTCTCACAGCCCAATACAATTTTACTCTTCCTCTTAGTTGGTCCACATCCCGCTCAACAACCTCCAGACCAACACATGCCAAAAGATGGTCCCCATCCATGTCTCCCATGTTGCATAGAGGACATTTCGGGTAATCTACGATGCCAATTCGATGGAGGTGTTTTTGGAGTAAATCATGTCCTGTTACTAGCTGAAAACAGGCCACTCTCTCAGCTCTGCTAAGATTGCCGGGGATTCGTTTATCCTTATCCAGTAGGCTCTCCCACTTCTTTCCTTCCGCTTGAACTTTGTGTCTAGAACTTGTTCTGTCCTTACAATAAGAGCTTATGTGATTTCACTGTTCTGTAGGAAAGTGGTAGAACAGGCTGGTTCTCTGCACAACCAAGTTTAGCCAACTTACCAGCTTGGTCATTACCATCTATGCCAACATGGCCTGGTATCCACTGCAGTGCTATAGCCCTTCCTCTTTTCTTCATGATAGCGGATTTAAAATGAAAAACATACAGTGCTAACGTTCTTGTTCTTCCAACAAGCATTTGATAAGGTTTGGCATCACGGTCTCTTTTACAAATTAAAGAAAGTGTACATTATGAAATACGCATATGGTATTCTGGAATCATTCCTTAACGATCGAACATTTACTGTCAGAATAAATAACACAAACTCCACCATCAGACAAATCCATACCAGTACTCCACAAGGTTCAGTCCTTTCTCCCATTCTCTTCAACTTTTATCTTTACGACATCCTACAGTATACATATACCTCCATAGCTGTGCTTACTGATGATACAGCAGTTTTTTCTCAACACAACGACATAATAATAGCCCGAAATACATTTCAGACTCACCTTAATGATTTAGTTAGCAGCTTGGAAGATGTCTCAACATTCAGAAATGCACTTAAAATATCTTTACTCCAAGGTGCCCGTAAGATTCACCTGAACTGATTCTAGAATGAGAAAAATGCAATGCAATCCTGCGGTAACATATCTCAGAACCCATTTGGATCATTGCCTAACCTGGAATCACCACATCAACATCAAATTAACCCAAACCCATACAAGATTAGAGATGCTATAACCTATCATCATAATGAAAATCTGGACTAAAACCAGAGACAACTGTTCTCATCTATAAAACAATAATTAGGCTATAACTGAAGTAGGGCTGTGAAGTCTGAGGAGCAACATCCTGTACAAAAAGAAAAAATTGCAGGCATTCCAAAACAAGATTCTGAGAATCGCAGTGGATTCCCCCTGATTTGTGCGAAATAGTCAATTGCATCTTAAACTGCAAGTGGAATTGACAGATGATTATATCTAGAAATGATTTACAAAACTCTACTCCAGTCTTCCAACAGTTAAAGAAGCAGTAATTTACAACTTAAGCAATCCAACCACATTGTGAAGGCAGAAGCCCAGGCCGATGCGAGACATTATGTTAAACTATTTATTGATTTATTTTTATTATCATTATTTTACTTTTTTTTTCTCCTATAATTATTTTTCAGTACAAGTCAATTTTTTTTTTTTTATTTATTCTATAAATATTTTTTGGTATTTTTCTCTGGCTTATTTCTTTCTTCCTTTATCTTTTTAATTGATCTTTACTATTTTTAATTATAATAGTTCATGGTTATAGCATTGCAAATAGTTAGGGCTGCCTCTTGCACAAGGCTATATCCCCCTCCCACTATCAACTATTAAAAAATAACTTACAAAATGTTACAATGACTATCTAAGGCCAACCGGGGCCGATCCGGTAACAAAGAAATATAAAAAAAAGGTTT
This sequence comes from Halyomorpha halys, assembly GCF_000696795.3. NCBI lineage: Eukaryota > Metazoa > Arthropoda > Insecta > Hemiptera > Pentatomidae > Halyomorpha > Halyomorpha halys. The sequence goes on along the minus strand of NW_027105160.1, from coordinate 142,118 downwards.
AGACAAAATCATTAGATATGTTTTGAAAGGGTGTGAGCACTAAATTGGTCTTTCTTCTTAAACTTGTCAAGCTTTACGTAGACAAGATAATTTGATTACAAGAGTTGAGGAATGAATTGAATAATAGACAATACACAGATGAATATTTTTATTAGTAGTACATTGTTCATTAATGTATAACCCTAATCATATATAACAATGATAAAGAAACAATGTTGTGGAATCATTAAGCAAATGTGTACATTTTATAAACATCTAGTCTGCTAATTTAGAAATAAATTTGACAAAACACAATTTGCCTAATATTACCCATTATTTACATAAATAATTCTGTTTTAGAGTAATAATTTAAAAGAAATATATAAATTAATAGTTTTCATTTATGAACATGACAATAATAACATGAAAAATTAGTGTTTCGATTCGGAGGCTTCAGAGGAAAATCTAAACAAACAAAAAATAATAATAAAAACATTAAAATTTAATGAGATAAAAATCATCTGTTTCTGCAAGGTACCTATCCACTCATGAACATAAAAATGAGTAAAAATCATAGGATTCCGAAATTATTACAATCAATCGGAATGTAGAAATATAGGACAGAAACCAATCTAACCTTGTAAATGTTCCTTTATTCTTATAAATATCATGACTAAAATTCCATCCAGAACATTTTTTGTCTTTTTAATAATTAATTTTTCGAGACAACAATCAAACGAGTAACAATATCACCGCAATCATTCTTTCAATAGACATTCACGACATTCTCAAGTTCCTCTAAGAAGATGACTATATAGAAGTAAAAAAACACAGCTGTGTATTTACAAATGGCAGGAATCATAGAATTAACCTACGAACTTTGAAAAACCAGGCAATATTCTATGAGCAAGTGTCCAATAACTGCCCACCTTTATCGGGAACACAATCTCACAGCTAACCAGATTTATATTTCATATATTTATAAATAGTGAGTGCTCTTTCACTATGAATACAACACAAATGGAAAAATCATGGATCTCCTGTTTAAAAAAAAAAATAAAAATCTACAATTAGGCTTTTAAAAATTACTATGTATAGTATCCTGGGCACAGAAGGCACCCATCTACTAACTTTTACACATAAGACTCGGAAGCCTATTTTTACATAAATAGCCGATAAATAATTTTTTTTTAATTTTTATAAATTAATGGTATTCATATTTAATACTGTTTTTCATATATACACATTGAAATAACATGAGAGGAATAATAACTATTCGGATGCAACTTAAGACATATATTGGCACACATTACTCTTCTTTATACCTTAACACTATAGCCATACGTAACTATATAGTATAAAACTATATGCCATTGGATAAAAAATCTTTCAATTAAATAAGGAACATCAAACAATTTTTTTTCCATTAGTAAAGTTAAATATAAAACTAATAATCTCTAAAATAAAAACAATTTTCTAAGATGATTTCAGGAATGTTAATACACAAAATCGACAATTAACATATAAAACATAATATACAATATTCATAAAATAAAGATAAATAACAATGAATTGCACTAAAATAAATATACATATTTATAGTTACTAATATATATATATATAGGAATATGATATTTAGAAATTAGCAAGTTTTAAGTGCTTCTCTCTAAATTTTCGGTTAAATTAACTGTTTATAATTTGAATGAAATATTTATATATATATATGTAGCACAATACCCAATAAGACATTTCTAAATAAAATGTAATAGATTTTAGAAAATGCACAATTGACAGTTGAATAAACATGAGCTTAAAATTTGATATCGACAAGTATCCATAGGTGCAGTGCAAAATACGTGCGTCGATTTGGGCATGATGTACTTTGAATAAACTGCCTCAGTACTTCTACCATCGAGAAGCGAGAGGAGTTACTGCGAGTGGAGCCTTCCATTATTCTTTGGTAGTGCTCCAACTATCCTGACAGTTGTAACCAAACGCTGGTCAGAGAATTGAGGCGGTGGTGCTAAGACGTCGGCTTCTGTGAACCCTGGTGGCGGGGGCACGACCTCTTCTGTATCCGACTCCAAGGGAGGGGGCAGCTGCGCCAGGCTTACAGCATTTCTCGTCAGTGCTGCCCTCTGCTGGCATCTGTTTGGAGGTACTGATGCTATCTCCTGTAAAGAAAAAAAAAGTATATATTAATTAATTTAAGAAATAAAATACAACAAAAACAGCTGTAAAGAATCTAGATGAGATATGTCTAATCTAGAGGAGAAAAAAGTTAGTTATTTCACCCCAATTTTTAATAATTTAATGAAAACTACATACAATTACTAGTCAAAATTTATGACTGCCAACCATAGTAAGGGGGAATAAAAAATATCGGCTGTACCAGAGGTTACGAAATTCATTTTTGATTGATTTGATTTTTGATTCAAGGTAAGAAAAATTGTGCGTTATTTCCTGTTCGAATTTTAACCAAACAATGTCCACTCATTTTTAATCTTTATCCTTAAAACTACCAACAAAACTTAAAAACTTCATAGCATATTACTTAAAGTAGAGTGTGTTTGCTTAAATCTGAGCTCTTTATGTTTAATAGTTCTCGAAAGACAGTTTTTGAAAAAGCAACATTTTTTTTCAAATAACGAAAAATTAATAATTAATGAATAAATTCAGTCAATTATCAATTGAAAACTGCTGATCCTACAAAGATAAACATTATCAAATACATTATAATACATTCAAGTGTTAATAGGCATCTATGTATCTTAACGTTCCAGTGATATAGTTTTTCATAAGCCAAAGGTATTTACCAAACAATAAGAAATCAACATTTTGCAAATTTATTTGGGCGAATATCATGGAAACTGATACTACTCCTCAATTGAAAGCTAATTGTTCGCAGGAGTAGTAGTTTATTTGATATTTGCCAAAAAAATTCACACTACATTGATTTTTCAATATTTGGAAAAACATGTTGCTTCTTGAAAAACTAATCTCGAGAAATGTTGAATGTAAACAGCTCTATTAGAGCACATATTTTAACAAATTTATCCTACTTTAAGTGATGTTCAAACAGGTTTTTTTGTTGTAGGTAGATTTCAAGATACTGAACTGAGTACCTGATAGCTGAGCAGGTTGGGGCGTAGGTCCCAGAGCACTTGGTTTTGAATATCCTGGGTTCATTTCCTATCTGGGTTAGTCAATATTTATTTCTCAGCAGCCCTGAAAAATGAATCTTGGCATTTCCACTTTGGGGCTGTAAAGGTCCTCGATGGAATTATGACCAAAAAAATATATATTGAGCTCCGAATGAAAAATCAATTTTTTGTAACATTTTTAAACAGCCATCTTTTTTTATTTATTTTCCACCTACCTATGGATGGCAGAGTCATCAATGTTGACTAGAAACTGCCAGGAGAATGGCATAATTCTACTCTTCTTCAAAGCAAGGTTTAGGTTAAACCTAAAGCAAGTCCACGCCCTCGAAAGGAAGGTTTAGGTTAATAGGAGTGCAATCTAAAAAGAAACAGAAGACAGCCAGAGATTGGCTTGAACTCTTATCCTACTCCTCTGCCACGGCCCCGGGTCCATCTTAAGCCTTTTTGGCTTCACTTTTCCTGCCAGCTTACCCCCTCCATTATACTAATTACTCCAAGGTAACTGTAAATAATTTTTCATTAAAGAAATATAAAATAAGGGTAAAATCATTTCGTTTTTTCTCTTCTTGGGCTCTTGAACTATTAAGGGTAATATACATTAATGCATTTTTGAATAACACAGGTGCTCTTATATAACATAAAAAAAATTAACTAGCATAATGAGATAATATTTAAATTCTTAGAAATATTTTTGATCAACTACCTATAAATAACAAATTTATTACTTAAGAAAGTAAATATATTTTGTTTAAACATCAAAGCAATTCCTTAATAGACTTATAAAGACTTTTGATTGAGTCTGGCTCCAAATACAAAATTACAAAATCTATAAATTCCTTCTCTCTACCTGCTTTCTCATTATCGGTTCCAATCTCACTGATCAATTATTCAAAATAAATCACAATAGTGCCTATTCATCTTTCTTCTCTCAGTCCGCTGATGTTCTTCAAGGTAGTATCCTCGCTACCATCCCTTACACAATCTATACACCCGATATCCCAAACAATCCTCTGTTCCAATTGTATTCCCAACTCTTCAATCCCATATCATAACCCTCGAAGAATTTTATCAAAACTGAAGGATTTAAAATAAACCCCAACAAATCCCATCAAAGCACCTTTACTCTATGTAGTACACCTTCAGATTGCCCTACAGTATCCTTTAAAAATATTCCACTTATTACCATCGAGTAGATCCGCCCCCTAGGAGTAGATCTAGACAAGTAACTAACTTGGAATCCTCACACAAGACTGAAAAGAAAGAAAACGGCACATAGATTCCGACTTTTACAGCACTTACTAGAAAAACAATCAAGGCTTCCTATTTATTATAAAATACTGATTAACATGACATGATATCCTATTTGGACTTACAGAGTTATGCTTTGGGCTCCAGTAAACCATAGAATTCCTTTTGTTTACAATTCTTACAATCTAAAATCCTTAACGCTTCTTACTTAGTCACAAATAATCTAGCCTAAACCAGATATCAATCCTTCCATGATAACTTCTCTAACAACCCAAACCAACTAGTTTCTAACCTTGCTTCCTCCTGTATTCCAGATAATCTTCCGAAGCACTTGAAAAGAAAATAGCCTCAAGACCTTCTAATGTAGAAACATTATAGGAGTGCTACCTATTACAAATTTTCTTCACAAAATTTTCATATTATTACAGCTTATAACAATTACTTATAGTATGTTTAGCTTAAATACAGTTGGGAATCTCAAGAAATAAATGTAAAGCTAAATGTATGTAATTTAATATGTAATATATATGTAAATGTAAAAAAAAAAATGTATAGCTTTTAATTAAAAATATGATGAACCTCTCTCTATGGACAATATTTTAAATCTCTTGCCCTCTAAGTATAAGAAATTAGACCTCTCTGCAACAGACACTGCTTTAATGTATGGGAACAGCCTAATTTTTGTCACTAAGAAATAAATTTATACCTCTGAACATATAATTGCAAAATGTATAAAACAAAAATTAAACATATTTAATGATTTTATGTTTTGATATAAATACATAATACATTTAAATATGCACATATCGTCAAGTTATTTATTTTTAATTAATAAGTCTTAAACCCATAATTCCGTCGTCAAATCAAAGAAATTATTAATTCTTTATTTTATTCTTATCTGCAGTTTTATGTAGTATTTCTGGTTTAAAAGGGATTATTTAAAAAAGTGGAGAGGAAATAAAGTTTTGAATAGGATGTCTAATTTTCCACAAAGTGTTTATATTTTCATAAACACAATACATAATTTCAATTTTGTTTAGGGTACTTCTACACAGTTTTTATAGAAAAATCCTCATTTACTATTTTTAAATATTTTTATGTATATATAAAAATTGAATTCTAAAAAAATGTTTGTATATAAATACAAAAAATTGGGTAACAGTTCAGAAGTACAAGTCCAACATGGCAGGTAGGAGTGTACTCACTTATAACCAACACTATTCTTGCTACTATTTATATTGTATAATAGCAGTCGACTTTCACAGTTGGGCCGAAATTTGCATAATATGATTCACTTTATGGAGAAAAGTTATCATTGAGAACCATGGGTGATTGTTTTCTCATTATTTATAAATGAGTATACAACCACCCAACATGTTGGAGTAGTATTTCAGAACTAGCAACCATTGTTATATATAACAATTGTATTATTATACTTCATTTATTCAAATTAGTATACTTGTTTTCATTGGCAAATAAATACATGTATGTATTAATTTTATAATAAGCACATTCATACCCCTAAACAACACATAGATCTTAGGATCGGACAAATCCATTAGACGAGAGGTTGTCCTTTGCATAGAGCGTAACTCTGATTTGAACTACAATTGTTTACAATAATTATAGAAAACAATTGTTGAAGGACACATTTGAGGGATTTAAAGAAAAAATAAACCCTATCTTTCAACAATTCTTCAAGATATGTTGTTATATATGCATTGGATGTTAGTTATATTTAAAAAAATGACTATCCTTGGAAATTTTCAATTTTCCCAATTCCAATTTAATTGAGGCATTTGGGCGTAAAACATGGTAGCTAGATTTTTTTATGATTTGACATCACTAGCTTTTTAAAGGCTGATTTACCAATTTGTTAAAAAAATCTTTAAAAAATTTCTTTTCTTAAGAGAATAATGTTGATGTTATGTTATGTTAACAAATATGTTAAGATAGTAAAAGCTTTCTATTTGCTAGTTACCATGTTTTATGATTGAATGCCACAATTTTCAACATAAATGCTTTACAATATATAAATATATATATAAAACTTACCCTCTGATCTTGTGGAGGTACCTCTTGGTCCGAACTGACACCACTAGATGAGTTGTCACCATCCTCCGTCGGCAGAAAGTCATTAGGATATGACTTGGAAGATTTGAGCTGCGTCCTAACCTTCTGTATCTCGTCGACACTGAACGAGTGCGGGAGAGAACCTGAGCTGGTACTGGAACCACCGCTGCCCTCCGTGACACTACTCGCTCCAACCCTGATCACTGTCTTCTCCCGCTCATGTTCATTATCACTCTCACCCTCGCTGAGGCTGTAATCAGGATCCGGAATTGGTGGGATCGAAGCAGACTTTGGTCTGTTGTTTCCTCTGAATGGTTGTGCATATGGATTGGATCCAACAACTACAGTTCCTGGGGTCGGTTTGAATGTCGTAGAAGGTGACCTGAGGCTTTGTGACTTCCTTATCTATCAACAAAATCGATAATTATATTAAAGTATAATTAAAACAATAATTCTAATAATATCTAACACTAGTAAGCCCTGTAAGTGTCCCTCATAAGCTAATTTGATCATATTCAAATTACTTCAAGGGTGCAAAGTTAAGGTCTAAATAAATAGACCCTTTGACTTCAATCTTCAATTTTACAAGTCAAAGTAATCAAATAATGCATCATTAAATAGATATAATAAATACTCCTATTATTTTTTATCGGATGTTTTCAAGGATTGATAAATGAGCATTATTGTATAATTAATAAAATAAATTCAGATCTTGATAATTGACAGATGTCCAAAACATAGACCAATGAAATACAAGATTGAAATCAAAGGATCTGTTTACTTAGTTATATGAAATTAAATGGCTTGAGACAAGCCACAATTTTGAAAACAAGTAGTAGTATGTTCCTTTGTTTATTAAGCTGGTGAATGTGTCGGAAAATGGGTTTTTGCTCCAGTGGTAGTGGCAAGGTGTCCCAATGGTATGAGAAAGCAATTTTATTTCCCGCAGTTATTTTGCCCCACAGACAATTCACAACATCCAGGACGTATTTCCCACTATGAGCAAAAGGGTTAAATAAGAATTTTTGAAACTGCTGCAATAAAAAATTGTCATCATGAGGTCATACTTTCATATTCTTGCCTCTATTCCTTCGTATATATTACAAACAATATAATTATACTACAATATATTATATTATTACAAACAATGTATCTTTTAATTCAATGAATTGCAGGATTGATATTACAATTAAGACAATAAACTTAGGTCTAATGCATTAGAAGATAGTTGAAATGTTTGTTTTAAAAATAGAATGATAATAAGTACTTAGCAATAAATATTGTACCAAAATCGATTTAACTTTTTAATGCATAAAAATTATAGGTTAAATACTTAAAAAAAAAAAAAAAAATACAACTAGCTGTTATATGACAAACTTCATATGTCTGTGGTTTGGAATAACATCAATTAATATCCAAATTAAAAATTCTAATAAAAAAACAAAAACAGTAATTGATAGCTTGTTGTAAAAGATACTGTTTGTTCTCACATGTAAAATATTAATCATTGACAGATGTTATTATTTAAAAAACTAGAAAACTCTTAAAATGGGTATTTGCTGTTTTTAGCCCAAATCCACGGATATGAACAAAATACTTCTAGTAAAATCTTTTTTTTTTTTACACACGTAGTATCCAGAAGGCACATTAATAAGTTAACATATTTATCAAGTGACACAAAAAAGTAATTAAGAGATGAATATTTATACAAAATGTTCTGAAAATAGGGGACAATTACCATAATGTTAAGAAATAAATTATATGTAAAAGAATTGGAAGTATTTTTTGCAAAAACGAACAAAAACTTTATATAGTAAAAATACTAAGAAGCAAATTCGCCCCCCCCCAAAAAAAATAATGTACATCACTATGAATTTATTTATCAACATCATACATACGCATACTATTTGTAGTATTGGTCTTTATTAAATATTTATTTACATGGTTTATAAGCAAAAATCTAAAATTAAATGAAATATATAACTGATGCTAATTAAAAAAAAAAAAAATGTATACATACAATTGATGATCAGTAAGCCTTTCATCATATATTTATTTTCCTTAACCTAAAAAATATTCTTTGAACACACAAAAAGTAACTTGAATTTTTTTTCAATGTATCTCATACATATTTATGTTACTAATGAAAAAATTAAAATTTTTGAAATTGAAGAATATTGAATTTTTTCAAACTTCAAAAAATTAATAAAAGAATTTATATTAACTCGATATATTTTTAAAATATGGATTTAATTGTATTTTCTTCTGACCAACACATTTACTAATAAAATTTCAGAACTGAAAATATTTCATTACACAGCTAGAATAAAGTAAATATACTGGAACCTTGAAACCCCACTCTTTCCTCTAAATGATGATAACAATAGATCATTTTTAATTCAAATCAAATTGTGACAGTAAAATTTTCTAATTTTTAAATTATGCATTAGTGTATATTTCATAATTTCTCCCCTTTCTTAATATCTTTAAAAACATAGTGTTTAATTGTTTGGTATGGAAAAAAAATTATTTATCAATTTGTAATATATAAAAATAAAATACTATCAATTAAAAATTAGAAATAAATAATTCCAAAACCATCCGAAACCATTTTCAAATTGACATATTAAACTAAATAATCTTATTATTTTCTATAATTCGATAAATTACAAAAGCATATTAACTTTAGAAAAATATTATCACAACTTCTAGCATTCTCAAGTGGAAATTTTTGGACCTTAAAGTTTCTTGATTAATAGATTACAACCCAAACAATATTTTATAAGAGAACTATTAGCCTTAGACTCAAGAGAAATAAAATCAAAACTATGTTTAATTAGTTGATATCTAATTATACAAATAATTTAAGTTTTAAAATTGAACAGGTAAGAATTTTTAGAGATATAATTTTTTTAGGTTTGAATAAACCCCTTCAAATCAATAATTATCCACCACATGAAAATATTGTTCTTTAAAATTTGTAATTAAATGAAAAGTAGATTGAGAGGTTCTATTCACTAACAAATTTGTAATTTTTTTTTAGATTATCTTAGCCATTTACCTTCTATGAATAAAAAAAAATCATCTGCCACTATGATCATATTTTTTTCTCATTTTTATTTTTTAAGGAAATATACGAAAAGTGATTTGTTTTTTTTTTCATCAATGTTAGAGAATCATGAAAAAAAGGTAGAGAGAGGAGGAAAAATTTAAGACCTCCAAAAAGTTCTGTACCACTAAACCAATTCATGTAAAATGTTTCAACCTGTTGACTCAATTAGGAACGGCTTTAGTGCTGCACAAGACCATAAAAAGGTTCTATAGGCAGCAAATATTTTCACAGAAATTTACTCCCACTTTCATGGTATAATTCTACATATAAAAGAACCATACTTATAGAATTTAAGCTCATTTAATACAATTAGCTGGAGGAGCCCAAATCTAGTGGGGTTGAGAAATATCCCAGTATAAAACTTATAAAAAACACACCCCCATCTCCTTCTGATGACAGCAAAATTATATTATTTTTTGAGAAAATATAACAATGAACAATTCAAAATTTGGTTCATTTTTTCATAAGTAGTGCATAATGGTTAATCCAACTCCAATCAACATCCACTCTCTCAGAGGTTTGAAGCCAATTGAATAATTTTTATAAGGCAGTGATGCTAATAACCTTTAATATGTGTTATCACAGTTTTAAATATAAATTTTCCAATGGCTGTCCTATGATTAAATTATCATAAATATATTTGTGGGATGTTTTGCTCATCTAAACTAACTTAACCTCTGGCTAACTTAAGTGCCTTAAGAAACTTCAGTATTTTGATAAATCATATGATATTTTGGATTAGCCTCCTAGGAATAAGTTCTGCATGTCATCGCTTAACCTGTGATACCTTGTAAATCTGAAAAAAATCTTTATATCATTAAAAAATAATAATAATAAACATTATTGAGACATCACAAGCCAAAAGTAATTATAAAGGCATTCTATGAAATGGTGGCGAAATATATCTCTATAATATTTTTTTTAAATAGCATAAAAATCATATTGTTGATTTTTTGAGAATTATAAGATATCACAAATTAAATGAAAATATTTTTCATTTTCCTGAGATAACATTTTAACAGATCATGACCTGGGAGGAAACCAGCTTTTTTCCCAACCCTTTTACTATACTAAAATAATAAATACTCCCTATACTTTGATACCAAGCGGAACTTTCTCTTATCTATAAGAGCATTGAGCTAATTTATGACCTATTCAAATAATAATTTTTATTTAGCAGTGATCCAGAAAATCCATGAATTCACAGAAATTAATTATTTTATTAATGAAAAATTTCTACCCTATTCTTTAAAATGATAAGATCATAATACATTCATACTGCTTAATACGGGTGATAGGTTCCTTGGCAATTCACCTATTTATCACTCAATAGAAATGGAAAAGTACATTCTAAGAAGGAATTCTTGGATCTAACTAACAACGCAGTATTAGTACAGATAAACCAAATCTACCATTCTGAGAACTACTCAATATCATTGCAATCTTTCTATATGTTCTAGTCACAAGTTTATACGTCATTCTTTAAAAAATTGCGAAATTTAGTTTTTAAATTTAGGTATCTTTCTTGAAATTAAAACATAAGTAGAAACTATAATTGTTAATGTTAAAATATATTCATAAACTTTGCAATGATGTATAAACACATATAATAAAATATGTAAGTAATTGTTAATTTGCCCAGATAATATGTATTAGAAATGTGAACAAAAATTTTGTTGTCACTATCACATTATAGAGAGTACGCATTAAAGGGCCGTTCATAGTGGGATATGACTGTAAAAGCTATTTATTATAATAATAAGTCAAAGAGGCGACCTATTGAAAAATATTGTAAAGCATTATGTCGTTCTTCTTTTTTAATGAAGAGTAAAGAGAAGAGATAAGGCTGAAATAATATAAAAATATATTATACATTACATACTTACTTGGTGTATTATAAAGTAATATGGGTATTCAAGGGATGAAATAAAAGTGATATATTTTTAAAAATTATTTATTCTAACTGAACATCGTGTTCGGTAACTACCTGTGACCTAGTTCCATGACCAGGAAGAGATCGCGACCTGAACCCAACAGTTTTCACATCCTCTGGTGAAGCATACAGCTTAGCACTACTTGCTGGTTTGAAGCTAGACATTACTCCGTCAGTTACTCCAGTAACAACTAAAAAAGATTTTATTTTATTAATATTAAATCAAGACATACGACCAATAGTAGTTACTATAACATCTAAGATATCTCCTTTACCAGGTTTGCTCTCTGACTTAGTAACTGAACCATATTCCGATTCAGTGTTGAGCTCTACTTTGACAATATGAGAGGGAGGAGGAGGAGGAGGGTGGCTCGGAGGGGGCAACGGTGGCCTCAACTCTTCTTGGCTTCTGTGTGATCTAGGAGTCCTAGCCAAAGTGCCCTGGGACATCGCTGCTAGATCGGGGGTCGAATGGAAGTCCCGATGAAGTTCTCCACTGCCCATCGTACAAAACCTCACTTTACTACCGGCCTAATGAGAAAATTTAATCTTATTATAAAATAATGAACAAATAATGTAATAATAAAGTTGATAAATTCAAAATGAAATATTTAAAATCGTCTAAAATTTATCATAAAATTCTAGGCTTAATCTTCATTTATACAAGGTAAAAAAAATATGACCAGCTAATTGCAAATAATGTGAAATCAGAATCACTCAATCATACAATATGATTCCCGTATTTTTTTTCTTCTGAAAATAAGATATAACTAAAGGGGAAAAACATGACAAGTCACATGATGTGAATTTGTAAGTAGGGCAGTTATGAAAATTTTTACGATTCTTATTAAATCTTTAGTAAAGTTCATATTCTATAATACTGTATTCGTCCAAATGCAGATCGATGTTTTTTTGTTACAATAGTCTACAGTAAAATGAGGGTTCAACCTATATTCGGGGTCAATCAAAAAAAATTTGATCTCGACTAAACACTTGGTTTTCAAGCAACTTTCATTATTAAGTTAATTTTCATTTTCACTTTTATGATGGGAGACTAAATACAGTTTGTATCTCATAATAAAAACTAATTGCTCACTTATCACATATTTTGGAGATAAGAAAAAAAAAATTAAATTGTTCAAATAAGGATTAGAGATGGAAACAAATGTTATAAGGAATTAACCTAATTAGGTAACTTTAAGCAGAAACAAAAAGGTGTATTTTAATTTCTAGGCTTTATTATTATAAAAACTAATTTAAGCAGGCTCGGTTTTTTTTTTTTAGATAGATGTATCAAAAATCTGAAAAATAATTTCTTGTTACTAGTTTAATTTTTTTCCTTGAAAATTATTTTCAAAACAGGGATCCACTTATATTCGGGACTGAACTATATTTGAGGATTATGAGTAAATATATTGGAATTACGGTGTTAGGCAAGCTAAAAGACTTAATATCTTCATTAAAAAAAAAAAAATTATAATTGTCCTTAAAATTGTGACTTGTCACATTCTTGCCCAAATTCATTCGATTCATTTAAGCATATTATAAAATCTAATAAGCAAGGTTTGTATTTTTTCAATTTCTATAAAAATAATTTAACAACTCACTTTTCCTTTGCTACGCTTCATTTCAGCAACACTAGCATAAACCCGTGGGGTCCTGGCAGGAGAGGATGGTTGTGACATGTTGCCCTAAAATTTAATTTGAAAAAAATATAATTAAAACTTTGATTCGTTCAAAGTGCAAGATATTGCATAAAATAGAGCTTAAGATGAATTACATTATATTACCCTAGAGCCTGTGTGTGGCATAAGCCTAAACTATGCAAAAAGTAATACAAAGGCAGCTTATGGTGTAAAAGCCTAACATTACTAGCTACATTTGCTGGACCAATTAAAATAATATAATACAGAATTTTTTACTTTTTACTTATAATAATACATATCATACATACATAATCAATAATTGATATCATAAAAAAAAAAAAAGCGCACCTGGAAATTACTAACAGCCAGCCCAGGCCCAGCTTGCCGCTGGAACAGCTCCTCGAGCTCTGCCGCAGTGATCCTGCTTGAGGTAGGCCTGGCCCTGATAGATGCAGTTCTGGGTTGCATTGGAGCACCAGCTGGAATGCTTTCAGCACTCGAACTCTTCCCACACTCATCATCTATGTCAACTAAAATTCATTTTAGCAACTTGATATGATTCTAGAATATAGTAAATTATACATAATAGAATAGACATAGTATATCTAAATTTTTCATAGCTCATATATATATACATCATTATAATAGCAACTTTTTCCCATAGTACACGTGAATGGGAGAACAAATTTCTTAAATTTAAACAATAAAATGAAAAAATAATTACAAAAGATAGACAACAACCAGAAAATTTATTTATTATTCTTTTAAGGATTTAATTCATCATATCTATTCTCTTCAATAAAGAGAATACTTTTTTCATGTGATTCCCAAAACTAACATTTCATATAACACAAAAAAAAATTTATGATTTTTATTTCTCAGGATTGGGTTTGAGATTCAAGTAGATAGCTTTGGAAATATGTCTTTTATGATGACTGGGAGCTGCAACTAGGATAGATGATTTTTCAAAATAAAAGGAATGGTAAAGGTGAAGGAGTGTTCAGATAGTTTGGAGTATGATAGGATATCCGAAATTATGGATGATTTTTGTAAGGAAATACAGATTTTAATGTAGTATTTGTTTTCAACAACATAGGAAGCATTGCAATTCAGAGTGGAACAAGGAATCTGATAAACTACATTGGAAGGGTGTTGAGTTGAAGAAGTATGATAAGGTGGAAAAAATTTAGTAGTAAAATTTATTCTTGGGGCTTCATAAGATAGGATTAGTAGTAGATTGTGAGAGATTGAGAAATTGAGGTTAAATAAATATAAGAGATTCTGTGTGATGTTAGGTGGGAAGCTGTTCGTAAGTAAGTAAACTTTGTTGAGTACATTGAAGGTTAGTATGGTGATATGTTGAAAATCAGATATACAAAGGGATAAAAAAGAGGCAGATATTTTTTCTCTCTAATTCAATACCTCATTTACAAAGGAATTATAATTAAAATAGATTCAACATGAATACAGGTAATACAAATATGCATGAACGCGCATGTTGATCTCTTGTAATATCCTCTACTTACCTCCTACTCCCACAACCATAGACCTGGCTCTTGCTCTTCCGACGCTGAGGGTAGTTTTGGGATCTCGCCTTGGAGGGAGTGGTGCAGGTGACCGCCCTATAAGTGATAGTTATTTAATTTGCATTTCATTATTAATGCAAAATCATTTTGGAATCAGTTTCTCCAACATAGTTATTTATAGGAAGAATTTCATTCTTCGTGTGACAAAAAAGTTTTCATTATATTTCATAGGTATTGTATCCTCAATCCAATAATAACATAACTCAAAAATCTAACCTTGCAGAAAATTAAATTTGAAAATTTTTTTCTCAAATATGAACTTTTGAAAAATAAATACAATTTTTTAGCCCAAAATTTTGGCCTTCCATAGGCCTATGAATTTATTTTAAAATATCAAAAAAATAGAATATAATCAAAAAATAATTCATTGTTATTATTGACAATTGTTCAATATTTATAGCATTGTAAATAGGGATGTCTTTTACACAAGACTATAACCCCCTACATAATTAATTTTTAAAAAATCTAACTGTTATATTAACCATGTAAGACTCAACAGGCCAATCGGGTATTGAATAAAAAAATATAAATTGAAAATTTTTTATTTTATATAAAAGTTAAATTTTTCTAAAAAGTGTTAATAAAGAAAAAATCATTAGGAATCAACATCAAATAGATAAATTGTATAGTAAGCAAAACGGAGCTTTAATATAAAATAAAACCCTTTTAAATTCATCAATCTAACCTAACTTTAAATTTTTGAGGAATGAAAGTATTGCACTAAGGGTGCAATATGGTGATACATCTCTTCCTAATTTAATTATGAATTAAATCACATTTTTATTAATAAAATTATGTTTTTATTAATAAAATTATATTTTTATTTAAATGAATAAAAATGGCATTTTTTATTAATGAAATAATATTCTAATCAATTAAAGCATATTTTTATTAAACAAAAGGTTTTGGGTTTTTAACTCTATCATCAAGTTATAATTAAGAAGATGTTTATCACCATATTGTGTATAGAAAAATTGTATCATTAAATAAATACAAATAATTTAAGAAAAAAATTATTTTTAAAAATAAAATATTACATACAGAAATTAACACTGATTTTGTTGCTTAAAACAATTATAAATAAATTTCCTCTAAACTAACCTACATATTGATTTATTTTTTAACTGAATATTGACTTGTTAAACACCAGTAATTGGTAGAAAATTAATAAAAATATCAATAAAATTGAATATTTCTTTTTTTTTAAATCATGTAAAAGTGGTTTACTTTGCACCACAACTATTAATCTTTCAAATTAAAAAAAAAAACATACCTAAAGTAGCAGAGGAACTTAATTTTCGAGGTAGAGTTGCATAATGCCTTGGATTTGGTTCTGCCATTCCAGCTTGTGGAGCGGAAACTACCGTCATGGAGACTAAGTCTCCTGAGCGACGAATCAAATCTACTACATGCTCATGAGAAGCGGCTGTAACATTCTCACCATTTATCTGTAATGAAATATAAAATTATTTTCAAATTAAGATATAGTAATTATTAAATATGACAAATAAAAAATTTAATACATACAGCTACAAGATAGTCGCCCTTCTTGAGCCCAGCCATGTCGGCAACACCGCCCTCATCAACATCGTCCAAGTACTGTAAGGCAGGGCATCGATGGGATGGTGTGAGTTCCATCAGGGGAGATGTTGCCTTTGCACCACGGAGAACGAATCCGAATCCTCTCCTACCCCTATGCAACACAACAGTTCGGGGTTCTGCTGGTAACCTGAATAACAAAACACGATTCATAATTAATTAAGCAATTCGTGACCCAAATAAGGTCCCAGAGTCATTTTTATACCTACGTATGTATGTTTATTAATGTAAATTATGTCTCTTAATTCCATTGGACTAGGGGCTAGATCTGAAACTACATTGAATTTGGTATAATTCTGCCATGTTCGTCTTCAACCAGTGAATGTTGTCAGACGTGTTCAGTTTACCATTTATAGTAGCTATATATTTATTTAGTACTGTTCATTTTAATTATTTACCTCAGTTGTTTTCTTATTCTCTATTAGTTAACTTAGTTATCCGCCAATGATGTATATATGCAATTATATTTTTATAGTTTTTACTTAATTATTTTATTGTATTTTTATTATTTATTTACTTTTTATTTTAAGTTAATATGTATAAATGTTATGATTGCGTACTTACATCCCCAATACCTATTGCCCTTGAGTATGTATGTATTATTCCAATTTAAAAAAAAATACTGTTTAAAGAATTATATAAGGTACATTTACTGCATATAGCCTGATAGATTTTCATGTCTATAATAAGTTACATGTATTGTAATTTCCCACAATGAACACTACTTTACAACTTTTGGTGTATTTTTTTTTATTCCAGTAGCCCTATAGTCAAGTTCAAAAGGAATCAAAATAATTTTTAATAATCAACAATTTTGTTTATTCAGAGTGCTTATAGAACTATAACTTGAAATAATATCTTAAGTTAGGTTCAAAATTAAGTCACAACAAGAAATGGTTTTGATGTTTAAAATGTCAATATAATATTAATTATAAATTTTTATTTTAACTATAAAATATGGGCTATTATTTTTATTTTTTTTTGTATTATTATTAAAAATTATATAGGAACTCACAATTGCAATAATAGTTTAAAAAAATAATAATTTTTTTTATAAATCAACACATCTTACTGTTTCTTGTTCCTCGGTGCAGTGGCAAAATGTTTCAGCGCTGGTGCAGGGAGGGCCTCCCTCCTCCCCACGACTCTAGTGCTAGGCCTCCTTCTCGTCTGAGTGATGGTAGGAGGAGCCTCTTGGACGCAGTGGCTTGGGAACAGACCCGACTCCCCATGCAAGTTACCTTCCAGGAAGCCTGAGTCGGTAGCTCCTGTCACTAAAAAATAAACATTTGTGACATCATTAAATAAAATTAAGTAAGATACAAGTATGAAGATACTTAGTTACTTAATTATTCATACAAACTCTTAGAGATTATATTGTAATAAAAAATAAATAATTAAACAAAGTTAGAAAAAGACATGAGCGAAATAGCTAATATCAATGATCAGCAGAGAATTTATTAATAACCACAAAATGGATAAATGAAAGATACTGAAGACAATTGATCAGAGTTATATTTTATGATTTTTGTTTTATTTAGTAAAATACCTCTATCTCTACAACTCTATTGCAGCATGACAGTTTCTTTCTAATACTTAGGACTTCATTTGTTTTAATAAATGAATGAATAGTTGCATAAAAAGCTTCTGTTGAACTATAATAGATGGCATAGATATTGAAATTTTAAAAAATGAACTCTGATCTGATTTTTACACAGCTGTCATTGTTCAATTGATATAAGGGCCCTGTTTCATAATGGAAGCTAATAGTATTAGTTCATAGAACAAGTGTAGAAACTAGAGTGGTAATAATACTAATACTTATTTTTTTCATGATAGGGATGGCTGGCTATTAGTGATATCACAGGAATTAAAAAACTCTAAAGTACAAGTTACTATTGTATAAGTCTGTGTAATTGAATTAAGATAAATCTACAAGACTAATAGTATTAGTTTGTACTTTATTATCAAACAGGCCCCAGGTGATTCAATGTAAAAAAAAATTATGTCTATAATGATAAATAATAATATTATGTATGGATTTTCATTTTCATTGACCATCATTCCACTTTAATTTAAAACAGTTTAAATCTAGAATTTTTTACTGGTGTTTTTGTAATCTCTAAATTTAACTTAAGAAACAATATTAATTCAAAATAACACATAAAAAATATACAAAAAAATTTAAAAAGTATTTAGGAATAAAAATTATTACACAGTCCTCATTATCAGTTATGATTTCAATTTGATAAACAGAGAATATATAAGTAACTTTCAGCAAAATGGCTCAGTAACAAACAAATAAAACGTGATATTTCAAATTAATATTGTTCCTTAATGGTCGCACAAAGTAAATTTACAGATAATAAAAACCTCAGCAGAACATTCTAGATTTAAACTGTTTAAAAATAAGTGGAGAAGATGGTCAGGAGGGAGGTGTGGTGGCAATTTTAATGTCAATGTCATCGATTAGAGTTTGACAGAAGCTTTTTATTCATTTTATATATGTATATAAATGGAGTAAGCTTGTTGATTGATAAAAAAATTTAAATAATAAAGCAATATAAACAAACTAATAATGATTAATACATTAATTAAATAAAATCAAATGTATAAATAATATGGATATATGCATAAAGAGTGTACCAGGATTAGAGTAACATAAACAAGGAGGTAATTGTTGATGTCAAAAGCAGCAAAATAGCTCATAGGGTCTATGATTCATTTTACATCAGAAATTTTTATTGAATAGAAAGGAAAATTTAAAAATTATTTAAGTTTGGTAATTCCAAATTACAGTGCAATAAACAAAATTTTCATCAAAAATAAATTGAATTTACCTTAGTTAAAGCAGCTAAATAACCAAAAGTTCTGTTTTTCATAAAATTGCTAATTATTCATGATTTTATATATCAGCCTTTAATTTACTAGAATTCAAGTAAATATTTACTAATAATGATAATAAATATTATTCATTATCATTACTAGTATAAATTAAAATTGATAATCATAAACATATAAATCTGAGAAAAAGAAAAGAAACTACAAAAAATATTATTAATAATACTACAGGCAAAATTAATGAAGATAACAGACAAAATATCTGAGTGTATTTAATATTATATACCTAAATTGAGGGTATTTATTAATTTGTTATTAACATTATTAATAGTAATTTGTTGCAAAGAAAGAAAAAAAAAATTCAAAATATCTAAAATTTCTGATGCTTCATCTTGGGTTGTCATTTCATTTTAATAGTTTTTATAGAATATAGTGGTAATAATTAAAGTGATAAATTAATTTAAACATAATGTATAGACAGCTTACTGTAATACTGGAACATTTCATAACAAACAATGAGTACATTATCAGCAGAAATGGTGAGCTGTATCCTCACTTGTCTCATATCTAATAGACTCAGAGAGATAGTGGAATGAATCCGTTGTAACATGTGAAGCACAAGAATCATACACGCATTGAATGATTACGAGTGAATTGTTCACATCATTTTGTTAGAATTTCATAAAATGTCTTTGAAATTATTTTTTTCAAAAATTGTTAACTTAATTAATTAATCCATAAGAATTTATTATAGTTTAAAATAAACTTGTGAATTTTCACATAAATTTAACAAATTCAGAAGTAATAATAATAATAAACAATAGTATCATTGTGAAATGTGTTAGGAACAGTGAACCATGGACGAAGATAAAAACAAAATCGACAATTCATAGGCCTCTCTGGATATTAAAAATAAGACGAAAAGCCCCAAGAAAAATAATCTACTGAAATGATGAAAGTATTTATATAAGTATAAAATAAAATTTAAAAGAATATATTCTTTTATATTTTTGTTTTTGTATAATATGAAATAGATTTTTAAAACAATAGTACTTAATAAGGCAATCGATTAAAATCAATACACAGCATAGAGAAATAGAATTAAGCAAATCCCTAAAGTAATAACAATTCAAGGTTCAATGTACTGAAATTTGAATATACAGATGGAAATAAAGAAAAAAGTATAATTTATAAATATAATACATAACAGTAAAATGTTAATAGTCACTTGAAATACTAATAATTTTCAATTGTAAAAACAACACCAGTAAAAAAAAAAAAAAATTTAAAAAATAGGATTTATATCCAGTTTGGAATATGAAAAAAATGGTTTCAATTTAAAATGACACTTGTCCACTAATAATTAATAGTAAAGTAAGGAAAAAAATAATAACAATGACTAAGAAATTTGGCTTACTATCAAAATGCTAATAAATTAGTGAAGAGAATTTATATACAGTTAAATATTAAATTATTTATTTGTAGTGTGTATTGTATAACTGTTGATTGTAAATATTTTTATTTGTAGAACCTTATAAAAGCTGAGACGTTGTTCGGATGACATAAAGAATAAAGAAGTGGATAAAGGGTATAAAATAAAGTCCTGAAAAGAAAAAGAATAAAGTTTTAACAAATAAAATCTTTTGGATATCAAATTGTAGGATTAAAACAAATTATTTATATTTAAAAAATATATAATGTGGGTTCAATGAGATCCTGAGGAGATTTGTCTCCTCAATCTTTCTGATTGGTACTTAATAATTTTAAAATGAATCCCACTAAAAAGCATAAACAACCAAAATAAATTTGTTCATAAATAATAGATTCATTTTTTTTTTAATTTAAACATTTTTAAATACTGATAAAAATGTTATACGTTTTGTCTCTTAAGTTAAAAAAAATATCAAAAATTATTATTAAATTATAACAGAATTATAGTCAGTATCAATACCATTTACAATTTTTAAAATTGCCAAAAAACTAAAATTATATAATTTATTATCTTCATTCAATGCTATTAATTTATAATTAAAAATAAATGATTCAATGAAATTATATTTAGTAAAAGATTAAAATATAAACACTAAATAAAGAATTCAATTTAAATGCGTAGGGAAACTAGTTGAAAATTAAAGATCTTGGGAAAAGAATATTAAAAGTCACATTACGTAAATTTTTCAGAAGAGCAGTCTTGAAAAATTCTACAGTTCTTATTTAATCTTTTATGTGGTTCATATTACATGTAAATATGTTAAGAGTTATGGTGTTAGATAAACTAACACAATATTACAATAAACAAATATTATTTGTATTTAAAATTATGGCTTGTTACATTCTTGCTTTAAGCCATTCAGTGATACTTAGTTCTCATTTTTTAACAAATATTTCTTATATATTAAGTTTTTTTTTTTTTCAAGAGCCTTAAATGTTTATTGTTAAAAACCTTTCTGTACCTCCAATAACATTTCCATTTAACTAAAGAATTATGTAAATGAGAAATTACAATTCACATGACAATTGAAATTTAAGGGAGTGAAATTTTGCGGAAACATTTATTTGTAAATATTCATCTCAATATTCTTCTTGTCATTTTTAGAAGTTATAACTCCGGAGTTTTCATGCTTGATCTCGGTGATGGACAGTTTTTCTTGTTAAAAATATTATTTATATTTTGTTTAGAATAAAACAAAGCTGAGAATTTATCTAACATACCTTCAATTATGTCGCCTTGAGAAATACGAAGGTAGCCAGGTTGGGTCGAACTGTAGTTCTCTATACAGACAACGTTAGTTCCAGGGAGGAGAACCGAAGCGTTGGTATCACTGTTGGCCGTGCCGACTCCAGAGCTGTCGCTGATTATATCACTAGTATCACCAAGGCTCTTATCTAGATATCAAAATTATAAATATTTAAAACATTTGTATTAATTTTATTACATATTTGAAGGAGATGGTCAGGGCAGAAGAGCTCAAGAAGAATAAAAAATTGTTTTAACTATTTATTGATTGCCAATGTTTCAACCCACAATGTAGATGTTCATTAGTGCTGTTGTGATGGATGGAGATGAGCATAATGGACAAAGGAACTTTGAATTTTCAAGTTTGATCTTCAACCATTGAAACAGTCCTAATGTAGACCTCTATCGTGGATCGAAACTTCAGCCCTAACCATCTCCCTCAAATTTTTATTAATTAAATTCCTCAAAACACCAATGTGTATTATTAGAAAACAGTTATTTATATTAGTAGTTTATTATAATAAAAATTACACCAAGCAAACTCTAAGGTTTGGTGTTGATGCCATTTTTTAAAAGAAATTTAAATATTCAACACTATTGGAGGGCTACCACCAAGTGATTTCGGCACAAATCTGTCATGTTATTCACAAATTTTAACCAATTTCATTAAATGAAATTATTAAAAACAATAATAAAATAATGGCCCATTTAATTTTTAGTCATTTTCAGAACTTATACATGTAGAACCACAATCTTAACATAATTTGATACTAATCATTCCAATAAAGATATTTGAAATGAAATGTTGATATTCAATAATGAATTTTGGGGAAGAAATAAATAATATTTTTGAATAAGAATCGATTAATACCATTTGACTAATTAGACCATACTTAGTGAAAAATCACACTTTTTGAAGACAATTTAGAAATTTAACAGATACTCATAAGGATAGTAACAAATTTTATAAACACAATGTTTGTTCACATGAAAATGAACAAAAGTTCAAAAGACTGAAACATCAATTACTTCTTTATATAACATAATTTAATTTTTTTTTTGGGGGGGGGGATTTAGAGAGGTCCATTAAATTTATGATTTATTGCTTATTCATTTTTTATGTATAAAGAAAAAGTATTAGAATAGCCATTTGGCAAAAAACAAACAAAAAAGTATTGTTATATACATCTTCTTAACTATTTTTTTTTCTTTTCTATATCCCCTTAATTTATTTTCTAAAAATTGCATTTCCTGGAAGTTATTTCAAGATAAACGATTTGTTGTTTGAGAATAAACGCTACAGACAGATTTTAAATTATAAGCATTTCCAAGAAATCAATTTTTCACATGGGTAAGCCAAAGTAGAGGATGAAATTTTATAAAATTTATAACAGATGAAATTTGATATAATTTAGGTTTACACTAATCCCCCAAACTTATCTCTGACTTAGAGCCAGATCTGACAAGCAGCTTTCGTGTTATTATACCTTAACTTATCACATTTACTTATAGGATTTGTAGCTAGCTAAAATAGATTTGTAAATCACAAGAAA
>NW_027105160.1:96764-118597 GCF_000696795.3 Halyomorpha halys | reverse complement strand
TATTACAGAAAATACCAAGAGCAGTGTTAAATTATTTTATGACTTTTTGTTCACAGATAATTTAAGTTTTAAAAATGGCCAAAAATTAAAATATCAAAACATCACTAATTTATTTAAATAATGTCATTTAAAGTTTTATTTTGAAATTCATAGTGATCCCATTTCATATATGATTGATTATTAATAATACAAATACTAACACCTAAATTTCTTAGATTGAAAATCTACCAAAAGATAAAATTAACAAACATTAATTACATTTGCCATATACATATTCCATCATGTTTCTTCTATCTTGAATTACTATATCCACTGTTCAGTCAATTCAGCTTGGATAAAATACTTTATGCGGAACTCTATTTTAAAATAAATATTTACTTTTAGTTTCTATCAAATTTTCTTAAAATTTAACAATTTTTAACCCAAGACGTTTGAATTTTAAGCAATACAAACAACAAAGTCTTTGATTTCACAAATGAAAAATATCAAAATATCATTCCGAAACATACACACTAAATTTACATCTCTGCAATCCTCATATCAAATCAAAATAAAACAACAAACTGGTAACGTTAAGTGGATTCAAAAATTATGTAAAATGGAACATTACATATTTGCAAACAAAGGAGTGAAAAGATAAATAAATTATATAATTTGTGTGAACTTATTTAATCCATAATCAAGGTCATTTTTGTCAATTATAATAAATTCTCTTAAAATTATTTTTATATTAATTAAAGAATATAGAATAAAAAAATTATTTATACTAATAAAATAAAATTTTGAGATATGTTAAGTATTTGTATGGGGGAGCAAAATTCCCTCTAAAAAATATTGAGTTTAATAGTTTGCTGGAAAAAAATAGGCAAATAAAAAAATCATTTTAATAAAAAATTAATAACATAAACATACTTTTATTATACTGTGACAATATAGCCACATCTATACTAATATTTAAACCTGAAGAATTGTTTATTTGAATGTGTTAATTTTCTTGGTCTTGTTTTTTCACTTAAATTTCGAATGATCTGTTAGTTGCAATTATCATAGATAATCTACTTATGACGTCTATGAAAAAGATGAGTATAATCTGAATGGAACCCATGCAAAACTCCAAGATACAGCTGGTTTATAAACATGTATGTTATTTATATTTTAAAGAGAAAAGGAATTGTTGTCTATTGAGTCAAGGTAGATTAACAATAACAATAACAATGACTTGAAGCTTTAAGTTTTTTTTTTGAAGCTTTAAGTTTAATTAAACTTTCATAGGAAAGAAAGGTTCATTGTAGTAAAAATATTTCATGATGTAGCAACAACATCTATAACTCTATGTTGTTCTATACTATAACTCTTACATAATTTAATTCCACACATGTAAAAACAATGTAATATAACCTAAACATATTATTTGAATCAATAAAGATTACAATAAAATCTTCTCATTGGCTAAAAGGTAATGTCTTATATGTAGCATATCTCGATGGCATTTAATAGCCCAGAAAGACCACTAAACGCAACTTGACAAACTAAGGTGTGATAACCTGTCTCACTCTATCACCTCCTTAGAATGCTGTGAGTAACAATATGCAACAGTGGATCACAACATCCTAACTCTATTTTTGGAAATGTATATTATACAATTATTCCACTCTTCCTTATCTGAATTTCTCCTCCATCCTATTCTCTTAATCCTTTTATCAGAACTTCCAGCAAATGCCTGTAAGATTGACAAACCTCTCAACCATAAGCGAATACCTTACAGAGTTTAGTTTCCATCCTGCGAGGATTTACAGTAAATACCCTTAAAATTCACCTCCTGTGTAGGTAAGCTGAACCTTATATACTTCACATGCATCGTCGAGGTCTTTTGATAAAGAGAACTTCATGTCTTTAATTAGAGCCAGGACCAATTATACCCTCAACAATATTATAAAAAATATTTCAAGCTCTAATAGCATTATGAACAATTTACTTAAGTAATAAGTATTAAATTATACTCATACTATCATTATTAATTAGTAAAAAAAAAATAATGTAATGTATTTTACATAAAACTCTTATTATAATGTAGCACTTAGCTTAATATAATAAGTTAACCCATACATTAATATTACTGACAAAATAAAAACAGAAATACAAACTGGGAACTGGGCTAGGCTCAGCTAACCCTTAAAAAGTTGTATTTTATATGAAATTTCATATAATTTTATTCATATAACAGTATATATTAGCAAAAAGTCTGAAAAATATATCAGTTCACTATTCAATATTGCCAGCAAAAAATCATGAAGCAAATATCAGGAATAAATTGATCATGCTTTTACAAACGTTTTCATAATGAATTAAACAGATGTATGGCATAACAGAAAATAACACAAGATGCATTACTCATTTAAAAAACAGAAGTGAAATTGTCAACAATTGTACATCCAATTAGAAAAAGCATTTTTATAAAAAAATTAATTTGTTGTGCCCTTAATTCCAAAATCTCTTAATTACAGATTAAAACAAATGTAGTTACGTGGTTTTGGATTTTTTTTTTTTTAATGGAGCTTCAAAAATTATTTTTATTCAATAATAATAATACAAGTAACCAAAATCAAGGGCAATAAGTATTTGAATTGAAGTTATGATATGGCCTATACATAATAATAATAATATCAAATATAATAATGTAAAAATTATCCTTATGTTACACACTCTTTCTTGACTTCAGTTATGATTTATTCCATTTTAAATTATTTTAAACCAAACATTTTTGTGACTTTTTTTTTAAAAGTGACAAAAGTTCAAAAAAAAAAAAATCAATGAATACGGTTTTAAAGTTTATATTAAAAATTGTATTCTTCTCATGTATGATTCCCTCATACATTTTATTAATAAAAACTTAACTTTTTTAATTAAAATTGAGTTAATGAATTTTCTTCAAAACTGTTTTAGAAAAAAAAAACATATTTATGTCATCGCAGCAGTGAAATGGAATTATTAAGTTTATGATCGGTCATGGATTAAATCCATGGATGGACTTGAAATTGAAAGGACCACTTCAAATCCCCAAAACTTTTAATTTGTTAAAATTTTTTATTAAAGTTTATAATAATTAATCGGTCATGGATTAATTAAAGGACCACTTTAACAGTTCTTTATTTTTTAAAGAAAAAATATTTTCTGAACACATTGATCAAATATTGTACTACATTGAAATTGATCCATTCAATTGAACTTTATATTAAATATCTTTCATTAAAATTTATGTTAAAATAAAAAAAATAAAAAAGCTGGCTAAGTGAGTATAGCTTCCTTACTATTTTCTATTTTTCTATTCGCTTATTTTCAACAACCCATATTCGAATCCGGCTAAGGCAGATAATTATTTTTTAATAATAAGAGATAGTTGATCGTAGATAAATTATATGAGGAGAAGATGGTTGGGGCTGAAGTCTTATTCTTTGTTTTTTGTCTTATTCTTTTCTTTTGTTTAGCTGTGAATTAACCCAATGGGTACAGGAGACCTCTGGTGTTCACCCAGTTTCCTGAATTGGGCACCCTTAATTAGATAAAAATCTGGCAGTCCAGTATAATTCTGACCTAATCACCTCCTTGCATAACCATTGGTCTAGTAACAAAACTTTCTTAAAAAGTACTGCACCCCTAATTCTTCATGGATTGCAATGGTAGATTTAATTTTTTTTTTTTTTTTCAATTCCCTTATTTTATTTTTTTTTTAATTATATTTTTGCTGCATATTTCTATTGGGTACATGATTACCTATATTTTAAGATAACCGATTTGTTGTTTCAGAATAAACTCTAGAGTTTTCAGGCGAGCAGTTTGTGAATTTAAGCATATCCAGAAAATCAATTTTTCAAATGAGTAAGCTAAAGTAGAGGATGAAATTTGATCAAATTTATAATGGACCATGTTTATATCAATCCTAAACTTAGAGCCAAATCTGACAAGCAGTTTTCAAAAATTTAATTAAAATTGGATTAACAATAGTACGTTTAATGCCCATAGAGAAACTTTGCTAACAATCAGAGTTGGAACCAACTTTGTTTCTTGATGTCTAAAACAAAAATCTGAGTGAAAATTTTCAGTTCTGAGGTCATTTTATTTCTTACATGAATTGGTAGGACATTACTATCAGTAGTGAAGAAGCAATATACATGATTTCAATTTTTTAACTGTTACTTTTTTAGTTTTTTGTTAACCAAATAAAGATTTTTAATCAACATAGAATGTGACCTTAAGTTTTAGAAGACCAAAAGCTCTACATAATAACGTTTGACAACTGCTAAAAATGTGATCACTATAAAAATTATAACTAGTCTATCTAAGATGAATGCATTGATTAGTTAAAGAAATAAAGAAAGATTTGTGAAGCAAGCAATGCTGAAAAAATGTAATAGTACAAAGACAAATATATTAAAATAAATAACAAAGAGACATTAAAATTAGCAACAGGCATATAAAAATGATTAAGTATCAAAATTATTAATAACATAAAAAACATGATGGTCAAGAGCGGGTGGAGGGATTGAGCGGTGTTACCTGTAACGTAGCTGGCCGTGTCTTCAATGATCTTGTTGCTTGCAGAACTGCCATCGCTGAGGGAGGACGAAGCTGAAGAGAAGGGAGCTAGGGACCTATCGGACGGAGAGGGACTCGGTGGAGAGCGGGGAGAGGGGAGGGTGGTGATGAGTGTGGACCTCCTGCGGGGGTTGTAGCGGGGAGCCTCCCGAAAGGGGACTGCAAAAATAGACAACGCACTCTCAGCCAAACCGTTTGCAACCAGCGGTAACAAAGAAATGAAAAATAAATCTAAATGTAACATATAAAATGAAAGCAAAAAAATAAAATAGAAACAAATAAACAGTTATAGAAAAGGTGAGGTGTTAAACATTAGTAAACAATTAAGAACACCAGTAAAATAGAGAGCTAGTAAAGATTTAAGCTTATTATGACACAATGAAAATATGAATGTTAGAAAATATTTATGCTTTAAATGAAATTGACACAAGCACCTAATCTATAACTGATGAATAAGAAACAAAAAAATATAAAATAAAATAAATGTTTTTATTAGTTGATATTAGGCGAAAGCATGTGTGTGAACTAAGTTAAGATGGGCTCATAATACTTCACCACAATTTAATTATTGTTTTACAATGTTTCGACCTAACAAGCCATCAGCAGGTACAATCTGCAAGGATTCAATATTATTGTGCCACAATACAAAAATTAAAAAAAAGAATAACAAAAATAAAAACAACCATAAAAAACATAACAACAATAATAAGAATAAAGGTAATTTCTGAACATTTCAGCGATATTAAACTATCCCTACACTGCATATAATTCCATGTTAATACATGACTCTATCTTACAATTATTATATGTTATGCTTTCATTAAATAAATATTATCCACAATTAACTCTTGGAAAATGCATTATGTATTAATGTATTGGTTGCATGTTTAATGTATCGGATACTAATGGCTTAAACAACATATTATCATTAAACTCAGATTCTAAAAATTATATTTATATAATTTTAATCATTAACCATTTATTAATTATCATGTTGAAACACTTTTAATTAATAACCACTATCCTTGATAATGACATTTAACAATAATAAGCCTAAATCAACCTTCCCAAGTTCAATTATATTGTTTATAGTTTTATCATATTATACCACATCATATAGAGATGAAACAATTAAATTAATACATAATGCATCTTCTAAGATAGTTAATTGTAATAATATTTAACTGTTAATTGTAAATAATGTTTATTTGAGTGCATGACAGATGGTAATTGTTAGATAGATTTAATGCATTAAGATATAATTATATGTAGTGTAGAGGTAGTCTATCATATAAATATTAATTTGTACAGAGATTAGCAACACCTTTATTCTCATTCTTATTTTTATTTTTGTTGTCATGTATTTCAGCAGAATAATTATGAATCTTTACAGATAATACCTGAGGACGGCTTGTTAGGCCAAAGCAATAATAAAATAGTGGTGAAACATCATCAATCCATCTTAGCCTAATCAAAATAAATTTATTTAATTTATACTATTAATGAAAAAACCATTAAGGAAATAATATAAAACTTTAATCCCACTTTTTTTTTTTAAGTATGAATATTAATAAAAACTTATTTCCATAATCTTTATTTTAATACATAATACATTAGTGTAACGTTCAGACTTTTTTAAAAATATTGTTGGCAATTTTCGAAAACATTTACTATTAACGGAGTCATAATATAAATAGCTTGTTTCCTAATTCTGAGATGGTGCAGTAAATTGGAACATGATTCTATTGTTTGTGTAATTACAATTTTTAACTTTTTGAAGATCCTCAATAATTATGCCGATGACAAATGTGTACTCACAATTAATAATAACCCTTTAATTGCATCCCAAACTCTCAAATCCCATATCACAGCCCTCGAAGAATGGTGTCATAATTGGAGGATTAATATAAATCCCAACAAATCACCTTTACCCTTCATAGTAAACCTACCAACCTACAGTATCCTTTAATAATGTTGCTCTTACCCCTGTCGAACAGATCCGATTGTTAAGCTATGTTCAGATAATTTAGAAGCTACGAAGTTACGGGAGGGGAAGCATAGAATATTTGTGCGGGAGCATAACCCGGAACTAATATTCCGTTAGCATAACCCAGCCCAAATGGCTTCTAAATTATCTGAACATAGCTTAACACTCAAACATTCTTTTGATTTTGACAATACCACCATACTAGCCTCTGTCCCAAACCACGACAAACGATTACTATCCGAAAGCATTTTTATACAATTAGAAGCTTCCCCAGTCAACCACAAAACAGATAAACAAAACCTATCCCTAGCCTATTTCCAAATAGTTAATTTATTAAAGCACCCATAATTTATTTTCTTTTATCAACCATTATCTATTTTCGATTTTATTGTTTATAAAAATATTTTTTATTCTTATTAATTTTTATTCATAATTTTTTGACCTTTGGGTTCCGTATTTTTATATATCACTGGTTTTATGTTTTTCTTTTAAACTATAACTTGACTTTGGTATTTCATATCAACTGTTGTGTCATAACGGTCTTTCTGAACAGTGACGTTTCTAGCGAACCCTTTGCCTGTAGCTCTCTCTGGTGAGCCTTTCTGAAGACCATAAATCAATCAGTTGCAGGCCTACCTTCTGTGCCATAACGTGAGTCTCCTTTCTAGTTCTCATATTTGTTACATTATTCTTTTCCCATTCTCCATATTCTACCTCTTTCCTATTGTGTATATATATATATATATATACACACACATATATTTATATTTTTAAGTATAGGTATATAAGTTAATACTCACACTGTAATTCAGATATAAGCCACTCACTATTTTTCATTGTCAGTCATATTGTTCAATTTGTAGATTCAATTTATTTATTTGTTCAGTTTTTTTAGACACTACTTGCATAATATAAGTATAATATAAGAATATTATACATATCTTCTTACCTACATGATATTTTATTTCATCTTTCACTGTTTTCAATCTACTGACATCTAATTATCAATCAATTAAAATTTTTTTTTAGTATTCAGTAATCAGTTATCAATTTTTTATCATTTATGATTCAATTCAATATTTTGTATAATTTCAAATTTGTTTATATACTATTTCTTTTCAATTTTATGTTTCTCTAAATGTTGTTGTTATCTCTTTTGTTCTATAGCCCTGATGAAGACCTGAAACTCAGGTCGAAACATCGGCATAAAATAAATAAATATGGTTTTGTTTATTTATGTTGTTCTTTGCTGACCACACCCCCCGACAAACTTCTCCAATAAATATCCAAAGACTGATAATGTAGTCCATTTTGTTCAATCAAGTCCATTTTGCCCAGCAGATTGGAAGAAATGCCCAATCTGAATACAACAACTGATATGCTTGAAGGCAGCCAACATTGTTTTTAAAATAAGGCCGAAATGTCACTAAAATGCAAAGCAATATTTAAAACTAAAATTTTTTGTAAATAATGTTTTATTAATATATTTAAAAATGTGGAATTAAAGAGGTTTATTATTTTCTCAATATTTTTACTTTTGTTAACATATAAATTAAATAAGAATCCCAAAGAAAAACAAATGACCAGCTATAATAAAGTTATTTATTATATATATTAAGTTAATAAAACAGTCAAAAATGAAAATGATTCTATTTTCCATTTTTTTTTTTTCATATTTACCTGATTTTTTAATATTAATGTCAATAACTAAAATGATGGATGTATTTACTGTAAAACATGTGGAATAAATGTTTTTGTAATTTGCTTTCTAATGAATCAGTTCTAAATTTAAATAGAAGGGAAATGAAGAAATATTTAATTATTTTTAATTTTAACAAGGAAGCCTAATAAACCAAGAGAATGTGATAAAACAATCTTTGCTAAACTCCTAGAAAAATTAGTAAAGGCCGTCTGCACCCTTCGTCTGTTCAGACTGTACATACTTCCTAATACTAAACCCCATCAAAACCCAAATCTTCAAGGTCAGCTTCCTGTCTGCCACAGTTAGAGTGTCCCCATACGTAAGCAAATTGTTTCTATGACTTTTGCTAACAACTTCTTTAATTGCAGAGTTGGACCACATAGATATGGTCAATGTTCACCTGAACAGATTAAAGTGCTGCTCTTTTTAGTGACTGAATAAGAAATGAATATGGGAAAAAACAGTGGCAATCCTTTTCATAACCTCCAATCATCAGTAAGAAAATCTCATAATTCACTTTTCATTGTATCTCAATCTTCAATATTTTAAACTAAAAGGATAAATCAATTGTTAAAAGTATACTAAAAGTTAATCGTAAACAAGAGATGTTATAGGCTCCTCTTACGATGGGACCTATATTCTACACCAAACATGCATTGCTACGCATTAAAGGTTACTGAATACAGTTCAATAGTTAAATGTTACAATAAGAGCCAAAGATATTTTTTAGTACCATGTGGTAGTTTGACCAAAAAGGTAGGATAAATGGACAAAAATACATATGTATCTAGAAGGAAGGTATCTAGATGACACATGCATACTTGGGAAGAGACCATTAAAGATTAATTAATTAGCAAAAAAATGAACAATAGCTGAATTTAGAATAGTTAGGGAAAATTCTGGAGAAAATTTAGTAAAACATAACTAACCAAATAATTGGAAAGGGGTTCAATCGGCTTCATAAGAATAACTGAACAAATAATTACATATTATAGCAGACTACGGTACATCTCTTAAAGCCAGACTAAACCAGCAGACCTACTCCAAATAAAGTAGAAATTTTTAAATTTGGTAGTTATAGCATTACAGTCCTGACGAAGCCATGAAAAGTGGAGTGATATGTTGGCTAACAATAATTATTTTTTTCTACTATTTTGTCTTCCTACAATTAAAAATGTTTAATTCTTTTAATTTTTAGTGAAGAAAAAGTAGAGCATTTTGAGAGGTGAAATGTCTAATAAAGTAACAAAAAGTGCTTAATTTTTTTTTTAAAGATCTTAACCTACAGTATAATAATTTTTAACAATATTGAAAACTTTAAAAATGATACGTTTATCAAGAATAAATAAAATACATAAAATTTACAGTTATATCCCAGGAAAAAATGTTGAACATAATTTGCCAAATTAAGGACAGAAATATTCAGATTTTTTCAATAAAATAATTACAATGTAAGCCTAGAGTGTACAGCTAAATTACTCAACGTAATTTATATTTAATAATTTTCAGAGGACAAAAGAGATATTTTTAATCAGCTTTATTGATATTGATTATACAAGCAAAGAAATGATTCTAACATGCTGGTTATTTAAAATATTTTGGTTTAGAAAAATTTTGCATTTTGTTATTCGAAAAGCTGTTAGTAGTAAATTGTTGGATTATGTTATTGTTAGCCAAATATTAATCTCAGGAGTTATGTTATTTGTACTCAAAATAAAGATTCTAATGACATCTATGGATTTAAACAGTCCCATCAATTGTTGAAAATACAAATCCTCTATGTTTCAAAGGTACAAAGAAGGCAAAAATAAGAACCTCTATACCAATGATTCAGATCAATTATTAACCTAGAACTTATTTTTCAGTAAGTGATCAATATATATCGATGATACAGCAGAAAATATTTGATTAATAAGACTAAAGATTTAAACAAGGAATGTGATTTCACATTAAATAAAAATTCAAGATCTATATTACAGACGTAGTTTACATACAGAAAAGAAAAAATATATATCAGATAGTTAACATTTTTTTTTAAAACTTTTAATTAGGTGTGAAAAAAAAACGCACAACGTAAATGTTAGATTTTATAAACAGGTTCAGATTTACAACACAATTTTCAGAATGATAAATTCAATTGATTAAGATTATTTGAAGGTTTTTTATGAATCATACAGTTTTTATCAAAAGATTTCAAATTGTTTTTATTTTTTGTAATTATTTTGAGATCTTTACTTTACTCTACTTCAATTTTCAATCTGTATTAATGTTTAAATACCACATTTCAAATCCTAAAACTTGTAATAAAATAAAAACTGCAAATCAAAGTTCATACTAGTAATAAATTTGTATTTATTGGCATTTTCAGGGTTTAGCGTAAAAAAAAAAATTGATATTACATTTATTTATACCCTTACAGTCTAAAAATCATGAAGTTAGCAAAAAATAAAAAAAGGAGAAGAAAAACATTGCCTAAAGATCATAGCGGTCTTTGAGACAGATGGACCATCTTACTATCAAATAAAAGAAGTTCTCGTCAAAAGATTAATTAAATAGTATTTGTTATATTAATTAAATAGTATCTTCTTATTTTTTTTTTAAATAATAGATCAGAAGAGAAAAAAATAAAATTTTTCTTTGGAACTACATAGCTGTGAAATTAAATGTTAAAATAACAAATAATCCCTATGTTAGTATCCATTACAACAGATCAAAAGAAAATAAAAACACTTAATTGTATTTTAAAGTGGTAGGCAAAAGAAAAATATATCTTAATGAAAATTATAAAAATTCAAACTATCAAGATAGCATAATGGATCTAGCACTAGTAACCACCATATAACCTTTCAAAAAATAAAATACAAAGTTTTTGAGAACATTGAACAAGAAAACAAAACTAAGATAAAACGTTAGGATAGTTCATTTACAATAAAAATATAGTCTATTAATTTCTTTAAAAAAACAACATATAATCAATATTTTACAAAACACTTCATTTCTGAAATAGAAAATATTTCAAAAGAGCCACCACCAATAAATAAAAAAATATCATTCGAATAAAATATTAGTAATTACTAAACAGTGTTATGTTAAGTGCTTGTTTGCTATCGTGAAAAAAAAAAATGAGAGTGTATTAGTCTTATTCAAACTACCTTCTTAAATTTAAATTAAATTATAGAAACCATGCGAAATTTAAAAAATCTTTTGAATAAAATGAAGATTAATTTAAAAATTGTAATTAAAGTCTCCCAAAATGATACCACCACCAATACCACACCAACCGCCATCAAAACCTCCACCACACAATGACCATCCAGAAATAATGGAATGAGAAAAACATGCTTTAAAAAATTGTGGATACAACAATATCGAACAAAGTGAAGTTAAAATCTAACCAATAAATGCCAAAGACAATCATCAACCAAAATTCACATGCGATTCAATGGCAAGATTAAATGAGGGAAAACATGCAACAGCTGAAATTTTAGAATATAAAGAAAATACCAATGTAATGTCTTAAAATAAAAAAATTTTTTTTTAAATAATATTATTAGAGGAACAAACTTCCTTCATAGCTTTTATAAGACCTAAATAAATATATTTGGATAATGAAAATTAATCAAAAACAGTCATTTACTACTTCTACAAAATACAGAATGTAGACTAACCAACATAACTAACGCAAGAACAACAAAGATGCGGTCAATACTACCTTGCATGCTAACTTACCAACGTTTTCAGGCCTATGATTTTGGATAACATCAGCAAGGTCTAGATTGCCGGCAATCACCGCCACCTGATAAGGGGTTTGATTGGCATAGTTCAGAGCGTCCCTCTGGCATCCCCTGAACAGAAGCAGCCTAGCACAAGAGTCCTGGGAGTTGACGGCGCACACATGCAATGGTGTATTTCCTGAGGCATTTCTGGCATTCATATCAGCCCCGTAGAACAACAATTGTTCCAGATGTTGAACTAAACCAAGCCTACATGCCTGCAAATGAATAAATATTAAGTTAAAAATTATTTAAGGAATGAAATAATAAAAAAATTAAATAATTTAGTTCTAAAAGGGTATTTGTGACTCTAAAGAACTTAATGTTGGTTAAAACAATAAACTGGATATTTGTTCAATTTTGATGCTTGAGAGATTTCAAAAATTTTATTTTTAAGTATAATACCACAAAACAACTCTACAATGACTCCTCTTTTAAGTCTAAAAGTGGCAAAAATTTATTTTGACACCTTACCTCTATAGTGCGACATATGACCAGAAAGGGGAGAACAAAATGAATGTTTGTTAAATAAAGATAGCGGTGAAAGTCAATTTTGGTTAAACATTTAGTAATTTCAGGTTAACAGGATAAAAAATGAAATGGGTCTTGATTTAGTTTGTAATTTTATAAAAGTTTGAAACACAGTTTTCTCCATACGATAGGTTTCGTACTGTGCCACAATGATTCTTAACAGAAAATGTTTTATTCGACATAGTAAAAGCTTTGTGAATCCTACCTGATGAACTTCCTGCCATCCTTGCAAGTCCTGTGCGCCAATAGTAGCGCGGTCATGCAGCAAACCCTCGCACAGAAGAGGATCAGTGGGCTGGGTGACGGCCCAGTATAGGGGAGTTAGCCCTTTAGCATCCTTATAGTTTGGTGATGACCCTAGTTCGAGGAGTGTGGTGACTGCCTCCAGCGAATTGGCCTGCACAGCTCTGTGGAGAGCGGTGCAGCCTTCCTTCGTTCTGTAGTCCAGCAGCGCGCCTCCGTTCACTAAGGCCATCAACACCTTACCTGGTTTCTTTATGGCAGCGGCAATGCTCAGAGGTGTTTCTGAAATATTTTTAAGGATTGAAATTTACACAACCATTTATTGTTTATGTCAATAGTTTATTAATTGTGAATAAAATAAGGAATCTAAATTGTTTCTGTTGATAAAGAAGTCAGACAAGATGACAATCTTAAGTCCTATCTCTCTTATTTATTATCATAATGGATGTGATCAATAAGATATGCAAGTGCAGAACAACATAGACTAGTTTACTGATTTTATAGTGCAAAAGACAGATATGGTCCTTCATCTCCTCAATAATGGTTCAATAGAAAACCCTATTTTGTGCAATCACTTGCCAGTGAGTATGAGTGGTCAGCATGTTTTGGGCATATGATAGCACCCTCCAATCTAAGCCATAGTCCACCTTTTATTCTCATCTGGTAGACCCTTTCGTTGAGTAACTGTCTTGGAATACCTTCTTCGGGCACTCTAGTAATATCTCTAGCCCAACACATTCTTCAAATTAGAAAATGGGAGATGTGGATATTCCTTATTCTGATTGCAGACTTGGAAAGAAAACTAAAACAGTCACTGGTAGCATGGGAACAGGAGTTTTTATGGCAAGGAATATTCATAAACAACTCTAAAAACCTAGTTCTCTCATAGAAAGAAGAAGAAAATGTTTAAATCCATTTAACAGGAAGCTTCTAGAGACAAAACTACTAAAGAACCATAATAAATAGGTAGGGAAGGATAGACCAACAAACAGCTAATAGAATTTTAAAGGTGAGCCTGAACAACCAGATTGATAATTTTATTATTAGACACTATGAAATAGGACGAAATGCAAAAATGCATATCAACAATTCTATGTACCTACCTATCCTTGCATATGACAGTGAGAGCTGGGCGATGCTCAAAAGGCATGCCAGTTGGATCACTGGTGCTGAGATGAAGTTCTTATACAGAGCTATAGGAAAAACAATACAAGATGGCATCAGAAAAAAAGGATCAGTAAATGATAAGAAGTCTCTCCATTGGGACAATCATATCGAAAACAAACAGCTTAGACGGTTGGGACATGTTTGTCGAATGGATGATGTGAGATAATCCAGGATGAAAATTGAAGCTAGACCAACAAGTTGGGGTATTATAAGTAAAGTAAAACCCCTGCCCTAAAACCATTTCTAAGGCATATAAATAAGAAATGTATGATTAAGGTTGTTAAAGCCCAAAAGTGTAGTTTCTATTTTTTTTAATTCAATTTTTATTTATTTCCAATTGGTCTTTATTTTTTTGTTAATTATAAGTTAGTTTCTCTTTTTTTAACAACAAGTCAGTTTTTATTTTGTAATTAAAATTAAATTAGAATTTATGACATAAATAAGGAGGTTTGTTGTGGTACGAGTATTAAAATACATTGCTGCAGTGTAGCATGATGTAAAAGAACCTTATGAACTGCAGGAGGATTACGGTCTGGATACAGACTGATAAGGGCAATCTGCAGTCAGTACAGACAAAGATTGGAGCAATCAAACTAATGTCTCACTCTTACTCACGACTGTTTTATCTTTTTTTTAATCCCTTTCAAGGGACCCTCACCCATCCTCTTATTTCTACCGACTCAACCTCAGCTTCAAGACATCTTGCATGAAATTAGAATCGAAAGATGTCATTGATATGTGCTTATCGACCCCATGGCCATCTGTGACTGACTATTTTTTTTCTCTTCATCTAGCTTCCTTAAAGGAATTTTATTTTTTATCATTTTCTTTTCTTTATTATTTTATTTTTTTTTATGAGATTATTTTCAGATCCACCATTTTTTTATTTACCACCCGAACCAGCGAAAATTTACTCTGGGGAAGATAATTGGTTTTCAATCATGAAAAACCCCTCGCCCCAATAAAGGTAATACATAACCTTATAAATGAGGTATAGGGTATAGTATCCATCTCTAAGGTGTATAAATATAAAATTTATGATCAAAGTTTTAATGGATAATGGCTTAAAAAATAGGGTCATAAAAAAATCATAAATTAAAGGTTAAATAAATATAACATCAAGAAATATTGAGGGAAGTATGGAAAAGAGGAAGAGTGAGAGGAAGACAGGGTTAAAACCATACTTAGGACAGGACTCCTCACTAGTTATGTTATGAAAGTGTGTTGAAACACAAAGTAATTAATTACTTTATTTAAACCCCACAATACTGATAAGTAAGAAAGGGGAGAAAATAATTAAATAAAAAGAAATTAAAAATTAGAAGGGAGTACCTCCTGTGTCCGGGCAATGGAAGTTGGGATCCAATCCCTTCGAACACATTTTTGTAATCTTCTCCACCTGTGAATTCGTGACATAGTCCAAGAATCTTCGCAGGTTGGTTCTCGTATGGAGGGCCTTAAGCTGCTTCTCGTCCAGACTAAGCTGCTTGTAAACCCTTCGTTTATATTTCAACTGAAATAATCAAATAATAAAATAAAGATTAATTTCAATAAAAATAAAATTGTTACAATTAAAAAAATTGATCTACAATGAAATTTATTGCCGTGCTTTGCTTAGAAATAAATGTAAATGAGGAAACCACATCACAAAGAGTAGATTTTTTTTATTTTTAAAAAAGTAAGGAAAAAACCAAGGGTATTGGGCAGGGTCGTTGTTGTGGGAGAGAGAGGATAGAGGAGGAAAATATCGCCTCCTATCTCACAATAATTTAAAAAACAGAGTTGAGAAATTTGATATTTGAGAACCTACTTTACAAACTGAGTAAAATTATGGTAAAATATTATTCAAAGAGGCTTTTATACTCAAAATTGGATATGATCACTATTTTGAGAGGTTAGTTATCCAAAAATATTTAGGAAAAAGACTAATTTCAGAGAATACTCCTCAGACCTCCAGTAAGATATAAATTTCTGGTCAAAAGTATAATTAAATTTCAGATTTCCCTCCCCTCTCCTCCACAAATAAGTTGTTATAGCAAGTAAACAAAAGCAGACAACACCATGAGATCGATAAAAGAAATTACTGTTTAGATTTTTTATAAGACCACATTAAAAGTATGTTAATTAATAATTTAGTAATAATAAAAATTAATTTTTATGTTAAAAACATGTAAACATCAATTTTCTGTTATGTAGACTGTAAGAACAAACCTTAAGATGTCTGACCCTATTGACGATTTACACCAAAATTTTTGAAAAAAAAATAATTTCATAACTTCTAATTATTTATAACTTAAAGCTTATAGATTTGTATCATAAAATAATAATCATGATATAGCATTCAATATTTAAACTGAGACTTTAATTTTCAATCTTCGTTTCTAGATGAGTCTTTGTGATATGACGTATATCATTTATATCTCACTCTAGTGGAAATAACAATGGCCTGTTTTTTATACAACCTTTATTACATGAGAGAAATATTGTTTCTTTGTCATCTTCTATAGATTATTATAAACATTAGTAATAGTAATAAATTATTAAATGCAAGACAATTAAATTATTGTGAAATAAGGCAAAGTAAGTAAGTAAGGGTAAATGCAAACTAAAATTTTACAATATATAAAAGGAAGATGGTCCAGGTGGGGTCAAAATATCTCAAATAGTAATTAAACAATTAATTATTAGCCAATGTTTTGCCCCACTTTGCAAGGCTTCATCAGGGCTTATGATACAAAGATATAAGCGACCAAAAGACTGTAACAAAGTAATAGAATAAATAACATGAAATAAAAGTTAACTAAGGTATAGCTAAAAATGATTTAATATATATGAAAATTTATACCTAAACGAACAAAGTAAATTAAAGAAAAGAAAAATAAGAAGAATAGTGAAAAGTAAAAAAATAAACGAGAATGTTTATATTAATAAAAACAGAAAAAATAACAAATAAAAAAGCAGAAAAGAAAGATAAATATAAAAATACAGAACACACTAAATGAGGAAAAATAAGTGCAATGAGAATGAAATAAAGGGCAAATAAAATTTTAATTTTTAGTTCCAAAATTTAAAAAAATTTGATTATGGTAAGCTAATAATAATATAATTTTGAAGATTAATATTTAAAACTTTGTCAGTTAATATGTACTAATAAACAATAAAAAAAATCAAAAGTCCCATTGTTGGTGCAAGAACAGACTTATTCCAAAGAAGTAAGAGCGCAAATGACATCCATTCATCTTGTATTTAAATTGAATAGCTAGTAGGGAAAGATCATGAAATGTTTCCCTGCAAAATTTCAGATAAGCAATAATATTTTTAATTAAATTCACAGTTTCACAGACATGCTTTTTTTTTTTTTTTTTTTGTAAAGTCTAGAGAGTAACAGAACGTTATACAGATTAAATTAATAATATAATCAAATGGATATTTTTCATCAAGAGCTTTGAGAAACTGGAGAAAAGTTTTTCCTCTTATTCTACACAAAACATACATTTACCTTAGGAAAAACATTACATTAAAACTACAAAATGGGGTGAGATATGGTTCATACTAGCCCTTCAGTTCACATCTGCTCTTTCCACAATACAAAAAGTTTAGGTGCTAAGTACAAAACTTAGTGACTTTAAAATATTGTGACAATTAAAACCTTTGACTTTAAAATATTGTGACAATTAAAACCTAATTCATAAATTAAGCCTAAATGATATCAAGGTACCATAAAAAAATTATAACAGCTCCAACTTTGACAATTATGCCCAATTGCTTCAATTTAATTCAACAGCCATTTGAAGAGAATGCACTTATCTAGTTTTCCACTACAGCTCAAAACCATAAGATGATAATAACTATTTTTTAAAAATTATTTACACTTACCATGACTTTTTTATGTTTTTATTTTTGATAACCTTAAAAATGAATAAAATCTTGAAAGGTAATTTTAATAGAAAAATTAAAATATTTATGTTTTCTTTTTTATAACTGCATCATATTTCACATTGCTTTGTTTTTTTATACTTTGTCCTGACGAAGGTATGAAATTCTGGCCAAAATATTGGCAAGAATAAAAACTATTTGTATCCCTCACTGACCGTACGTTTGACCACCTTCTTCTCTAATAATATCAGCAGTTAGCAATCAACACATAATAAAATTAAAATGATGTAAAGAGAAAACTTACTTCCAGATATCCTACAGGACCATTGAAAGGATAGTCTCCTAGCCTCCTCTCTTCATCCAAGAACTTGCCAGCCTTCCCATTTACTGGAGGGCAGAACAGACCATAGTTGAAGCTCTCTTTCAGCTCCTACAATGGAATAAAACCCATTAAATTCAATTTTAAACTTAAATAGCTGAAGAGATTTACTCAGTTATTTAATCAGTCTTTTATAATGTGACCCTCAAATAGACTTGATTTGAATATGGGGAATTCAGAGACAAATTCAATTTAATTTTTTTTTTTGAGAGACAAGTAATTGTAATTGTAATTACTTCATGAACTACTATAACTGTAATTGTTTGAACCAAAGTAATTGCAATTACCAATTACATTCTTACGTTTACGAAAATACTGAAAACATTTGGTTTTTCAGCCCTGATGTAGGCCTGAAATTAAGGTCGAAACCTTGGTAAAATAAATAAGTTTTACTTATTTGTGAATCAGTACTCCCGACCATCTCCTCATATTGAATCTGTAATCAACTATAAACACCTCATTACAACCAAGTAATTGTATGGAGTAATTGAAATTACTTTTACACAATTACAGTAATTGTAATTCAAAAGTACTAATTTTTGATTTTTTGGACTATTTATCGGTTATCTTAGTGAAATTATACTGAAACTGAAACATGAAATTGAAGATGTAATTAAATTACTCAGATGATTTCTGCCCAACTCTGGCACTAGAAATATTTTTATTTAAATTCTACTTTAAACTTAGCAATTTACTTCATTTTTCTAGTAGTAGTTTTCAGAAGTTAAAAACTGAGTTTTCCAGTCTAATATAGGAATAAATAAACATTAAATTAATTTCAGCTCATATTCAGATCTTTGTAATATAGCACCTTCTTTATAGCGACTCCGCTACCTGCTGGTCTGTACTGTAACTACTTAAGGCCAAAACCACTAAAGGTCTGGATTAGGGGACCTACCAGCTAACAAGAGAACTACTACACTCGTCAGACACGTATCATATATTGAAATGTATATTTCTTGTAAATACTTTGATTTTATAAACTAATAACCATGTTATATATTGTAATATTCATAAATGAATTATTAGAATCAATAAATATTACAACAGAATCTTCTGATCCACTAAAAACGAACACCTTACCTTACCATATCTCGTTGGCGTTAAATAGCCCAGAGTGAACGAGGCAGAAATTGGCAGACGAAATTTTCCTGTTTTCCTCATCTTATAATGCCACAAGGCAAAGGAAGATACAAATGTAAATATGTATATATATTTCTTAGTTTTAAGTACTATGTATTGTAATTGTTTAAAATAAATAAAATCTTAGGAGGTAAGAAAAAAAAAAAGAAATTTTCCTTCACGAATTTCTCCGTAGGTAGTGGATGAAACGATATACACAGAGGATCAGTGCGTTGTAGGGCTAATTAGGGAAATGTATAATTGACTTATAATTCACACAGCCATCTCTGGATCTTTCATCCTTCCTGTATCTTATCTCCTTTCGAAAGGCCCGTAAGTCTTACAAACCCCTTGGCAACTGCAGGCTCGTTCCGCATCTTTTAAGACCCTACGGTTCTTATCCGTAGGACTTACCTAACCCTTCGCGACTGCAAGTTCGTTCCCTGCATAGCGAAGTTTCCATCCTTCGAGCACTTACGGCTAGTTCCTGTAAGACTTACCCAGTCCAATTATTTCCTAACCAGGAACCTGACCTGTATGAACACGCATTGTCGAAGCCTTCTAGTATAGAGTACCTCAAATATTAATTTGGAGTCATAATCATCTGATCTCACACAACCACCTAAACAACTTCAATTTAATTTTTACTTTTTCAGCTATTTTTAAGTATTGGAAAATCTTTAAAATTTAATAGCAGTCGCAAGGTCAGTTATTTTGTTTTCTTTTACCTAGATAAGTGTTCTCCCATCACTTTATTCAAAAAATCTAATGGACAAAACTTTTTTCTCCCATGGTACATATTTAATATTTATTTATTGTTCTCAAAATAGGAAAAATAGTTGTTTTCCACTTGTAGCTAGTGTGAAAAAGTCAGACATATTCTGGATGAATAAACAGATATTTGCACCAGGAGAGGGCACAGGGAATTTAATTTCTATCGGCAAAGGGATTTAATATTGACAGGGAATGGAGGAGTTGGAATCACTCGCTGACGATTAGTTCGCCTGCCAGCGAAGTAAATCGAATTCATCTGTTCCCTGGCTCCTATTTCCTCTTTCTGATCGCTTCTTCCGTCCCGAGCGGGTACAAATCCAAGCCTGAGGCGGTGTCTTCTATCTTCCCTGATAACGTCCGATAGGCCTTCGATCCTCTTAGGAGCCGGATTGTAAACCTCTCCTATGTTGACATTTATAATATATATATCTCATATCATATATATATAAGGCAAAATAAATTTGTTCTACTCTTTAGTCCAACAATAACCTTATTTTTATGAGGATAAATGCCAGTTATCTAGTAAACTAATATTACATCATTTATATTGGAAGAAGATAGTTGACCGTATAAAGTAGATTGGTGGAAGATAGTCCGGGTGGCGGTCAATAAAGGTATCGAAATAGTAAAAGAAAACTATTTATTCTTAACCAACGCTTCGCCCTACTTTGCAAGGCTGCCAGATTGAAATAAAGATGACAACTAATGACAATTAAATAATTTATTAAAACAGGAAATCTGTTAGTTAAGTTATCACAACGCTTCACAAGTTATCAATTTTAAACCTAGCGACAGATTCGATACTTAGGACTCCATCTTGACAAGAGACTACTTCTACTACAAGACTGAAACGACAAGAAATTGCTCGTAGATTTCGATTGCTACAACACCTACTTGACAAACGCTCTAAACTTTTCATTCACTACAAACAATTATTATACACTATGATAATCAGACCAATATCAGGAACTCCATTCCCTCTTCACGTCATGTACCAAC
This sequence comes from Halyomorpha halys, assembly GCF_000696795.3. Lineage (NCBI taxonomy): Eukaryota > Metazoa > Arthropoda > Insecta > Hemiptera > Pentatomidae > Halyomorpha > Halyomorpha halys. The sequence continues at coordinate 97,451 of NW_027105160.1, read as the reverse complement.
CCTTTCCTTGTTTAAATCCCTTCAATTTCACTACCTTTTGCTTTACCAATCTGATCCATTATTATAATAGCACAGATATTTTGTAATTAACTTTTTTGTTTTGTTTTTACTTAGTCAGTTAGTTTTTTAATTAATCTATTTTTTTCTCTCTGTAGATATGTTATAATTAAGTGTGGTCACACTGTTATAAGGCCAATAAATGTTATTATAAAATTAAAATTGCCTTTGTAATTGTTCTAAAGGGACCTAGTCGCAGAATAATAAACAATTTTTCATTTCATTTCAATTTGGACATATGGAATTAAGCTCTGGGGCTCTACCAAGCCATCAAATTCCTCTCGCATCCAAAATCCTACGTAAAATCCTTGATGCTCCTTATTACGTTAGAAATAAACTCATTCACAAAGACCTTAACATCCCATTAGTTGCAGATTTGGCCGAAAACAGATATGCGTCTTTTCATTCCAAACTCCTAACCTATTAGTTCTTAATCTCTCATCCTTAACAATCCCTGATAATCCTCCCAGGCGTTTCAAAAAAATATGGCCACGGGAACTTCTAATTTAAATTAACGCTTGAAGTACCACCAATTGGTAGTCCCTTCCCAAGATTTTCAAGTGTTTGAAACATTCATCCAATTTACTTATTATTTTGTACAGTTGCAAATTACATTAAATAAATAAAAAA
>NW_027105160.1:89900-95862 GCF_000696795.3 Halyomorpha halys | reverse complement strand
TAAAATATGAAAAGAAAATGAAAATTGAGAGGATGAAAATATATGTAACAATAATAGATGATAAAGAGGCAAATTATAAGTATAGTGTACAAAACTTGTAACGCGGGTAAGGAAAATGGAGAAAAGTGGAGAAAATAAGGGGAAAGAGTAAAATAAAGAAAGGGGAAATAAAATAAGATAAAAAAAAGTTGTAATTTTTTTTCTACGTTAGTTTGAAAAATATAATATAAAAAAATTAATTTTACCCGAAATAGGAATAAAACAACATATATATGGAATTTATACATTTATATTTATATAAGTAATGTATGTTTTTAATTTATGAATTTTAGGTGTAATATTAAAAAAAAAAATTAAATATAGCTACGAATAAATCTATGAAGTGTAATAAGTATAATAAAGCTATGAAAGGTCAGGGGTACTTTGTTAGAAAGTACTGTTACTGTTGACCAACGGTGGTGCAAGGAGGTAATTTGGTCGGAATCACGCTCGACCTTTTTCGAGTGTTTTACCCAATTAAGGGTACTCACCTCATGAGGCTGGGTGGGCACGGAGTGCTCCTGAACCCACAAGGATGACTCACGGCTCCAGTGAAACAGAAAATAATTATATGGAGGAGATGATCGGATACAAAATAGGTCACAAAATAGTTAACAACTGTATATTTGCCCACGTTTTGCCCTATTCTCCAGAGCTTCATCAGGGCTGTCGAATTTATAAACAGTGAATGATAAAACTCCCCAAGAAAAAATGACAAACAATAATTCCATGGTATATTTATGAAATCAAAGAATTTTTTAGAATGACTGGGGTGAAGGAGTTAAAAAAAAGTTTAAAAAGGTCGAAACGTCACCAAAATATATATACGTGTATGTGTATAAAATAGAATTTTTAGCAAATTAAATTAATAAACAATTTTATTCTAATATCATTTTATTATTTTACAATTTGTTTTTATAAATAATCAAATATCATTCTAATTGATAATTAATAATGGAGTAAATTTATATTAATTAGATCAAAGTCAAAAGCAGTAATTAAACTTGGAACTAGTTATGCGGGTACTGTAGATCTCCTACCCCGTGTCCGTTTGATATCCATAGAAAATATAAGATTCAAGCTTTCCTAATTTTAACAATGATTTAAAGAAGAGGCCACAAATAAATAAAAAAATTAAGGTAATATAAATAAATATTATATTGAGAGAGTAGGAGGAGAGAAAAAGGGTAATTAAAATCCCCCCCCCCCACGTTATATAATAAAAGCAGGAAAAATAAAAAAATAAAAAATTGAAATTTCAGAACAGAAGTATTAAAGAACATCGGAAGAAAAGATAGGTAAGTAGGTTATCCCTCTTTAGCCTTCCATTAAGTCGTGATGCGCTCACCGCACCTGCGTCGGGATGTTGCCGATTTATTTCATTTCATTTATTTTAAAACCACATGATACATTTAACCCTTTGCACTTGGCACCTTTTCAGACGATACCAATCGGGGTCTCGAAGCCACTTTTTCGCGAAAACGTACACCCTGTTATCAGTTGTTATATTACATTATAAAACTTTAGAACCTCACTGATGTTTGATCGTTTTGCCATTTTTATATAAAAAAATAAAAATTGATTATAAAATAAAAGAAATGGCTTAGAAATTACTAATGGTAAATTAAGATGTGAGTTCTTGTAAATTTCTTTTCTCAGTTATCGGATTTCTTTTTTATTTTGTCTATCTGAAACTTGTCCTAACTACTGCTTACGTCACGAGACTCACTGGTGTTTGGTCGTTTTCCCATTTTTATAAAAAAAAAAAAAAAAAAAAAGATTATGAAATGAAAGAAAGAATAAGCTAATCGTTTGAATTATATTAATGTTTTTTTGTTGTTTTTTTTAATCATTTATTTCTTGTTATTTACAACTGTATAACATATACATACAACAAGTAAATTTGCTGTAAGTGAGATAGTGACACGATACAAACATGTGGAGAATCTACCCATTGATAGAACTCCAATAACATTTCTAGAGGAGAAGATCCCGAGGCCATCTTCTTTTCAGACGCCTAGGAGGATTATTAGGTAATGAAGGAGAAGCCAGGTTAGAAACAAGTGGATTTGGATGGTTGGGAAGTTTTCCATGGAAGGAATGGTATCTGGTTTTGGCCAAATCGGCAACATATGGGACATTGAGGTCATGATGGATGACTTGATTTGTGACAAAGTAAGGAGCATTAAGGATTTTGGACTGTAAGGATTGGATTCGGGAGGGATTTGATGGTTTAGTGGAGCACCAAAGCTCAACTTCATATGTCCAGATAGGCCTTATAATGGTCTTGTAGATCAGGCTTTTGTAATGGATTATATTAATGGTAAATTCCAAAATCGCAACACTGTCTCATTACTGCAGAGATCTTTACTATTCGTAACTTGAATATGATGTGAGTTCTTGTTAATTCAATCTCTCAGTTTTCTGATTTCTTTATTATCTAATCAAGTTTCCCTACATCATTGAACTATACTCGTGTACCTTTGTTCCACTAATTCTACGAATAAGAGGAGTGTATAGTCCCTCGTTTACTTCGCACGTTCTCTTTCGACGTAAAACCCGTTGATTTATTTATTTATTATCATGCATCTATGTCATATCTATCATATTTTTGTGCCACTTTAATAGAAAACTATAGGGAAACATCGCTAATAGACTTTAATATCCTCTCTGAGGGGACAACCGAGTAATGTGCTAGACTTAAGTTGTCCCTTCAGAGAAGACGACCAAGAAGAAAGGGTTAATTTGTGAAAAAACAAAAATTATTTCATACACGACCCCCCTCAAAATGGAACGAAGGCATCATATCCAAGATTTTCCCCTGAACCCATAATACGCCACTGTTGGCGTGATTAAGAATTGATGACATTAATCATAAGAATTTCCACTACTAATTAGGTAAAAAAAAATTAAATTATCGGTCGTGTTTAATGTAAGAGGATGATATAATTTCTGAAACTCGGGTCGAACTGATCATAACAGAAACAATAAATATCCGAATTACCATCGGAGTAAAAACTTTTAATTAAATTTCAGTTTTAATTAATACCGACATTATTCAATTAACAAGAGGAGGGGACGACAGCACTTTAAAAAGTTTTAAAGTGAGCTTGCTAAGGGTTAACGACTATATTTCCCGGCAGCCCAATAATATCGAAACCTCAACTGAAATTAATATTTAGGAGGCTGTTTGTCTACAGCGTCTCCATTTGTTTTTAACTTCTCCCAACTTAAACTGATAAATTTTTTTCTGCTCTCTTTGATGTTTGAAATGTAATAAGTAAAGAACGGATTTTCGTGCAATCCCATCTATTGATCCGAAGCTCCATATTTCACCAGACATCGACAGAAATTCAAATTATGGAAAAGGTGTTCAATTATGTTGCACAAAATGTCATGTTTTCGTTTTTTTCCACAAAGCTGCAAGTTTTACCCTTTTTGGGTTAAATTTTGATTTATTTTTTGCATAAAACAAATGCTTTAATTAACATTCAATACAAAGAAATAACAAATCAAGACAATAAAAATAAATAAATAAATTTCACGAGTTTTAATATATCATGTAAATGCTCTTTTAGAAAAGAATAAAATTAGACGTAAATAATATTAATGAAGAATACAAAGAAATGATGAAAAAGTTTACTGAATAAGCTATATATGAAAGTAATAGAATATAGGATAAGATCCATAATAGGTAAGTATCATATATTGTGAAGGATATACTAAAGGGAAAAAGTAAATATTATGATAGAATCCAGAAGCATTTTTCTGAATAAGGTTGAGTATATCGACCCGATCATTACAGACAGACTATGGAGTAATGTACTGTTCACACGACATTATTCACAGAGGATGCCGGTTAACTTTCCAATAATTCACTGTCCTTAGAATAATTCTTAAAATATGTTTTTTACGTAAGTAAGTATGGATAAGCTAGCTTATAGCAATTGTAATAAGCTAGTTTATGCGCACACACATTTTAGGATTTATATATATGTGGCCAAGATAGCCGAGTGGAATGGGGTGCTAGCAATAAGTAATCTAAGTTAGTTTGGTCAGTAATTGGATGGGTGACTACATACGACACTTACCATACCAGGTGCGTAATGCCCGTTAGTCTACTAGAGATAGCAGGAGTGATGACTCAACCCCGTGTACTTAAATGAGGAATCGCGCTGTGGTCTTTTAGGCTATGTAATAGCTATCCAGAGTTTTGCTCCATGGAGAAAGAAATTAAGTTCCTCTTGCGCCTACGGACTCCGGACAGCTCCGTGGAATGGTCAGTGCATCAGCCGCAAAGGGACTATGTCTGCCGCGGTACCATGGAACCTACGGTTCATGGCCAGTGTTTCCTCAAACAGTTAATCGAAGATCACTGATTAATCATGTCAAGATTAATCAACGAGCAACTCAAATAGTACAAACTAAACAAAAATATACTAATTGCCAACGTTTCGCCCCACTTTGCAGGACTTCATCAAGAGTAAAAAAATATACACAACTAAAAATATTATAACGAGTATATGATGACATGAAATACAAATTAAACTAAGGTAGGACTATAAAAGGTGAAAGTTATATAAAAGGAGCCGAGAAAATTAAAGAAAATAGAAATAAGATATACGAGGACAAATATAAATACAAACATAAATATTAGACATAAAATGAACAGGTGGAGTTCTATCAAATAAAATAATAGATAGAAGGAAAATAAAAACAAAAATATGACACATGACAAGTGATGTCACAGGAATTATATTAAATACTGGTTATAGCCCCCGGTTGCATTTTCATTTTACATCCTGTTTCATACATATGATGAGTATAAGAGCAAACGCATCTCATTATGAAATTTAATCAAATAATTCAACTTCAAAAATTTTTGGAAAAAGGTGACAATAAATAGAAAAAACTGAAATGACTGAAAGCAAATTTTGTTTGATGGCTGTTTTAATCATGGGGTAAAAATATATAAAATTCTCTATTTATTTTTTCCACCTCATTTCAGGAAATAACGTGGGAAACAGATTTCATCAAAAATAGCTCCACAAACAAAATTAAATAAACCATATCACTGCACAAATTAGCAACCTGCTATCAACCACCTAAATATACACATAGTGTGATATATTGCTAAGAGATTATCAGCAGTGCACCTGTACGTGAGGAATACATATATACAGTCTCCAACACATAAATGTCAGTCTGGCTCTGGCCATCAAACTGTGAGCATCTAGTTGTGTTGTGTTGTATTGTGTTTCTTAAACTTTCTCTGCCTTTCTCCTTTAATTAATTGCCTAATTACAGTGAATGGTCTACATTAGTAAATAAAGCTGTTTTCTGGTTAAGTAGAATTGTTATTTTAATAAAAACAAACAAGGAAATAGCAGTTGAAGCTTGTGATACAGACGTAGAGGCCAGGGATTAAGGCAGTAAACATTAAGGTAGTCTACGGGATTAAAGACTGTTGACTGCCCCCACTACAGCAGCATCGCCCCACCACAGACCCCCACTACAGGTTTCATTTACTGTCATTCATATTATATTTTGTCAAACATACAAATACGAAACTAAGATGGCGGTATGCCCGGTATGCAATCAGGTCGTCGTAAGAGAGGACAAGTTAGCATTAGCTTGCAACTTATGTAAAATATTATTTCATAATAAATGTTGTAACATCCCGGATAGTGAAATATCGCAATTTAAAAAAAAAAATTGGCATTGCCCCTCATGTCAGAATGTAAATAAGTCAGGGGCTAGGCAATATAGCGCCGTACCCAGCAGAAGTATGGAGGAAAATATAATGGCCATACTTAAAGAAATTGGGAAAATTACCGACGATTTGAAAGATATAAAACATGTTATGAACACCCAGGGTGAAATCATATTCGAAAACTCCGAGAGACTGAAGACTATGGAGGAA
>NW_027105160.1:62479-85450 GCF_000696795.3 Halyomorpha halys | reverse complement strand
TAGGGGACATATGTCCCAGAATAAAGTTATTTTTTTCATTCATTTTCATTCATTCATAAATGAATCCCTATATAGATCTTGAACACCAAAGCAGAAACCAGAGAAGAGGCAAACATACGAATACAGACTTAAACAAGTATGCAGACAAGACTGAGGACTTAACTAAACAAACTTACAACTCAAACAACTAGTGAGCTCCATCAGCGGAATACAAATCCGTAATTCTCCATTCTCGAAAATTATCCCTCCTAAGAAAATTATACTTGCCTGGGCAGTAAAATAGGTAGTTTCCAATACATCCCGTATCAAAATAATATCGGTATATTGATAATATCGAAAAGTATCTTGAGATTTCTAACTAAGGTAGTGCTAGAGGAAAAAGATGAAAATTAATTTATGGGAGAAGTCGGTGGGTACAACTGACTAACAACACTAAAATTAGGTGTTAAAATTAGATTTATGAAAAGGAAATTTTAATTTAAATTGAGAAAAAACATTAATATCAGTAGGGCAATGTGCAATAGTAGAGTTGGAAAGATGATGGCAGTGGGAATGAACAAGATCAGAAGACGAAGCAAAGGATGACGAAGTTTGTGTTCGATAAAAATAGTATAATTATTTACTATTTGAGTTTTTTTGACCGCACCCGGACCATATTCCATTCATAAAAAAATAATATAATCAAACTACCTAAAAAGAAAATCCAGAATAAAATAATGTTTTAATGAACATCCCTGAAATCACCAAAGCTGTGTTTTAGGGCAAAGGACCAGCAAACGAATGCCACTCCCGAAAAATTTTATTAAAAAAAGAAAAGGAAATAAATTATAATTAATATAAAAAATATTTAGTATATTCCAGCATTTGGTTTGCATCTTCTTTTCCTGCATACCCAACCCACAGGTTGATCGCACCGAAATTTTTATTTTTCATTTTGAGCTAAGCGGAATTCTTTAAGATCAGGAAGGGTGATGCGACCTTTGGGGACCGTTATTCTAGTTTTTTTCCGATCCCTCTAAAACAGGAATTGAATTGAATAAAATATGAGGATCAAAACTAGACGGAAATATTATTTTTTTCTAGCTTGGGTATTAGGAAGTCTAATACGGTATAATATAGGAATACTTATCTGTGGATTGAGATGGTTATTCTATAATCCTATCAATAGATGAGGGGCCTCCACGATGTGATTAAGAGCTACTCTAGAGGTTATGAAACAGATACACAACACACTTCGGATACAGTGCCAAAGTCTGTTATTTTCAGTGAAAATAATAAAAAGAAAACTGTTAGGTGTTACTAAAATAAATTATTGTTAAAAAAAAATTAAAATGAAATACAATAAAAAAAAAATCTATAACGAAATTAAATCTATGTTGAGGTTAGAGCCTTCATAAGGGCCGAACGAAAGTGGCGCCACCTGGGTGGGAAATGGTCAATGGTCAATAGCAGATTCCGATCACGTCCTAGACAAACTAGAATGTCCTGTAGGCCCAGGACTTTATCAAGATCGTGATAGTACTCCGACTGCACTCCGTCCTGGCTCGTTTGGTATTGATGGCGCACCGGGCTATATGATGGAATGCAAGTATGGGGCATTATGTATGCTGAGTGTGGGTTCGATTCTTGCTTGGTATTTAATGTATTACAATGCTCAGAGAATATAATAAGGCTCGGAAAGGTCAGTATGTCTTTAAAACAAAACTGATGACAAGTGTTTGATTCAGAGTAATCGGCTAACCATAAGAACGTTTAATTATGCAAGTGCATTCTCTGTTTAAATTGATACATTGAAGCATAATGTGAAGTCATTCTTAAATAAAGGAAAGTAGAGGCCAATCATGTCTAACAGTGAGATAGTAAATTAAGATCGTGAAAAATAACAGAATATTAACAAAGGATGCATTGTAGGCAGTAGATAACAACATGAGAAGATGCCAGAGGGTGCGGTTAGTGAAGTAGTAATGGGTTGAAATAAGTGAAACCTATCATACACATATATATTACAATACTGTAGATCCCTTTTTTCGGGCTCTGGGTGATGGATTTTGAACAAGGGAGTGTAATAATCTAAAATATATACACATATATAAAATGCCCTTCCTTATATTGTAAGGGAGTGGGCTAGTTCCGCTGTAAGTGTGGTCACAATTTTGGCCCAGGAGCGGAAAAAGACATAAATTTATTTCCTGAAATGATTTTCCTAAAATCCAATTAAAAGAAAATTGATTTTATAAATTCAAACGTTTCTAAATTTAATAACAGAAACATTGTTTCGCATTTAAGTTATTTAATCCAAAGTTAAACAGTTTTTATCCGTTGAGCAGTATTGTGATTTATGGGGTTCTCCTTACTTTTAAAATATTAGTCCGTCATCCAGTGGACCCTTACTTGAAATAAAACTTCTTGCTGAAGTCATTGTAGTCGAGTGGACTGAGACATCGACTTAAAAACCTCAACATGGGAGCGGCACCAGTTTCGATTCTTGAATGGGCGGGTTGACTTTTATTTAGAGAAAACTCTACCTGTGGGTGAAACAACTTGGTTATCTGTAGGACTACAAGAACTACACCTACAAGGTTTCACATTTTTTAATAAAAACATGATAAAACAAATACATCAAAATGTGTTATGATCCAAGATTATATTTTATGAAGTATCTGAATAGTAATAATAATAATTCTGTATTTACCTAGAAAAGAAGGAGGACGAGGTTTGATAAATATTGAGGATGCATGCCGCAAACAAGAATACTTTCTACAAAAACAACAGGGGTTTACCTCGCCATCAAAAGGATGGACTCTGGTTTAACTGCACTTAATTTGAGCAAAGGTGTAGAATCAACAATCGTATCACAAAAGGAACGACTGGCAGAATGGAAAAACAAGTCTCTGCATGGGAGATTCTATAGCCAACTACTAAACGAAGCCTCTAAACGGTGCCTATAGACGTGCTGAGAGAGGCTCAACAGTCAGTTCTCTTAGACACTGCACGTATAGTGCGAACATTTTTAAATATATGAAAAAAAAAAAAAAAAATATTAAGGTGGTTAGACTTCTAGGTCTCCCACCTCAGATATTCAACCTGCAATAGCGAGAAAAATAAATAATGAGGACGATAATACAAGATTCAAAAATAGCGTGAATTTTTCCTATTTTGAAAACATGGAAATGCGTCTAGCGGGTGTTTTATTTTTTTTTTTATAGCAACAAATTAGAGAATTGCAAAGTAGGTTTTACCTGCAAAACATCAGCAATTAATGTTGGAAATGATAAGATGTAAATAATGCTTCCATCGAAAAGCATCAATACATCTATTTTTTATTATTTTTTTTCATTGATAAACATAGACTGACTCTTTTTTATTAAGAAAAAAATAAAGGTTGACAATTACTTTTTTTTTCACTAAGGACACCTCAGCCACCAACAAATTGAAAAATAATCAATTCACCATTTTACACGCGTCTACTAAAAATAAACAAAGATCTGGTCGTTACTGAGCATAATTGCTTATACTTTTTTTTTTTCTTTTTCTTACCATAACATCAATATCCGTTTTGCGATGGCTCTTGTTCCTATTGGACAGAAAGATCCTTGAAGGACGAACATGGTGGAAAAAAAACCTAATAGCTTTGGGCCATAAAGGCGAAGGAGTCCTGGATATAATGGCTTGAGCAGGCCTCGTCAGGTCGGCTTAGCATTTCGGCACCATGCCATCGCCTCAGAGTACTTAGGTATCGATTAGTAACACGTCCTGTCGAAATATAAATCGATACTTCTTTAAGCATAATGTAAGAGTTATTCATATTTATAAGTTTGTATTGCATCTATGAACAAATCCCGAATACATTAACTGCGTGGTACATGGAAGCACCAATACATGGATTAAAACGCTCCACTGATATAATGCTGCTCGAGTTCGTCTTAGTGATACATGTTCTTCCCTGGATAGCATCACCAGCAAAAAAAAAATGATAATAACTAAATAAATAAATAAAATAACAAACCATTTGATTTAAATAAGTTCGTTATTTTATTTTTTTATTATATTTACTTATTATTGTACATCTTTTTCTTCATTTTTATACAATTTTCTTTTCAAATATATTTACATAATTATTTAAACTTAATTTTGTTTACTTTTTTGCATCTCTTTATCCTACATTATAAAAATATCTATGTTGCTTTGTATCTTTTTTAGTCCTGATGAAGCCCTTACTACTTTTTGTTAGTTAATTATTGTTTTATTATTATATTAATTACTGTTTTTGTTAGTTAGTTACTTTTTGGTTACTTTATCTGACCGCCCCCTTTCCTCCCTCCCTCCCGGCACGTTTGTATTTTCAAAAATGCGACTAATCATTACTATATATAATATAGAAAAAATAGTTTTATTAATTACAAATAAAATATACTACAGACTAAACCTACTAATCTTATAGCCCAATCCGTCCTAAAGAGGCTTCCTTAAACACATTTACCAAGCTATGGCAAATTGCTCAAGTGTGTGGATAATTTATTTGTATTGGCTGATATTTTAGAATATAATACCATTTATTTTTCTAACAATCGAACAGTTTAAACCACCTTATTCACTTAAAAACAAATAAAAGTAAAATGCATAGTTTAAAAAAAAAAAACTCATTTAAAATGAATACATTTTTTTTGCTGTAAAATAATTAGAGCAAAATCATAGATACGAAAAAGCAAAATAAGGACACAAAAAACTACTAGGTACTACTATTTACAACTAGAAAACTGAACTAACTTCCCAATTTTAGGCTACTTTTGGAAAATAGATAAAATGGAAAGCAACTTTGTTTTGTTTTTTTGAAAACCTCGAACATTCGCGCAATGATATTCTACCAATTTTTTCTGAAAAATATTCATTTTTACTTTCTTATTTCACTTTGGCTCGCTCCTATGATTCCCTAACGAAGCAATACTTTACTACAAAGCGGTTCCTATCTTATAGAAAATTCATCGTGGATTCCGAAAATTAAGCCAACAGACAAGAAATGTTTAGTCGCAGAACAGAAATCTACGTGGAAAATTTTTAAGAGAAAAAAAGTAACATAAATCTTTAGTGATATTGAAAAATATAGTAATTAATACCACCATCACCTATCTTTACTTAATATATGTATGTACGAATCTATAAGTTATGATAATATATGGAAATCTGACAAAATCTGGAATTGACTGATTTAGAAGTGATATTAGACCCTGTACCATTTAAGAAAAGTATTGCACAATTTTTTTAAAATTTTGTTTAAATACCCCACTCATTCCTGTTGAACAGATCCGTTACTTAGGAATAAATCTGGACAAACGACTGACATGGAATCCTCATACAAGACAGGAAACTGCTCGTCGATTCCGACTATTACAACATTTACTAGACAAACGGTCCAAACTTCCAATCCATTACAAAAGACTGATCTACATGACTATTATAAGGCCTATTTGGACATACGGAGTTGAGCTATGGGGCTCCACTAAACCATCTAATTCCTCTCGAATCCAATCCTTACAGTCCAAAATCCTTCGTAAAATCCTTAATGCTCCTTACTTTGTTACAAATCAGATCATCCATCAGGACCTCAATGTCCCAACAATAAACTTCCCAACCACCCAAATCAACTCGTTTCAAACCTGGCTTCTCTTTCACTACCTAATAATCCTCCTAGACGTCTGAAAAGAAGATGGCCTCGAGATCTTCTCCTTTAGAAATGTTTTTTGAGTTCTATCAATGGGTAGATTCTCCACATGTTTTTATCATGTCGTAATATCACTTACAGCAAATTTACTTGATGTGTATATATGTATACAGTTGTAAATATCAATAAATAAATTATTAAAAAAAAAATTTGTTTAAACCAAAAGAACACATGTTGAGTTATTAAAAAAGGAAACACAAATCAGAGAAGCTCCGACGACAGGAAGCAGCTGTCAACATAAGTTGACAATTCATTTATAATTCCGAAACCCCAGGCTCTGCTTGTCTAGGACGTGTTGGGTATGTAATGAGCTACACGCTACACGCTCATACATCCTTGTAAATACTAACTGGAATATTTTGTAAGAGTGATTGGGCGAAATATAAATACATCGATGGCTATTTCAATAAATTTAAGCATGAAAATTAAATACGTAATCTTCATATGTCGGAGATGAAATGTTTTCCACTATGTTAAATAGTGAAGACTTATTATATTAGTTCATAAATACGAGTAAAACTACAAATACGTTTTATTTCACAATGAATACGACAATTACTTGCATTACAGAAGTCAAGAAGAACGGAAGTACAAGTTGTTTGTAATTTTATCTTAAGTTATTTATAAAAATAATATTAAGTTAAAAAAAAAAGAAGAAATAAAGTAAATGTGTACCACTAAAGCCTATGAAGGATCACGGGTGTAGTACTGTCACTAGACCGACGATTGTGCAAGGTGATTTGGTCAAAACCACGCTCTGACAACCAGGTCAGATTTTAGAATGCTTCCTAACCCACTGGACTGACCCACGGCGACAGAGAAACAGAAAATAATTATCTCTCACAGAGGGATTCGAACCCGATTCCTGGAAGATAGAAGCACAGTGCCCAACCAAAAAGCTAAACCGCTCCTTAATTGATATTTAGTTAGTTCACTTAATTACAAAATGAGTAAAAATACCTAAAACGGTAAATAAGTATTTATCACCTTTAAGGAAGAGAAAAACCGCAGTTAATGTAAGAAAGGGGAGTTTTTTTAATAGTCGTAGAGGATAAGCGTAAATTAAAACCATTAAGACCTTTTATTTTACTTCTGAACTATTGATGAGGATTAAACCTGTAAATACCGTTGGATGTTTTTAAAATAAAAATTTTGTGTTAATAGTGATTTATTTATTAAAAATTTCAACTAATGTATTTTTAAAATAAAGGGCCGATTGTACCATCACAGTTTAAATTACGACGAATGAAATTTCGGATAAAATCAATAATTATCCGTAGCACCATAAAAGTTAACCTTCAAATCTAGCCAGCTAAACTGAGATTTAGAGAAAATCGACGGAAGGTCTATTGTATAATTCGGTTCCTTTCCAAATTCAATAAAATCGATTTTATGGAAACAAATGATTAGACAGACGGTGAAGATTTCAAAGAATTAATTGCACAGGTAGTACTAATTAAAAAAAAAAAGTATTTGTTAAATTATACGGTGTCCTTAATTGCACATGTTAGTTTGCATTCAAGTCTTTTTACTGTTTCTTCCCAACAATTTAGTTTTTGTTTGGATATAAAAGTGTCAGTTTTTTTTATTATTTATTCTACTATATATTTTTTTTTTTTTACCAACCCTAAGAGAATTTAGTCCTTTCTATGGGAAGAATTCGGCCTCAAAGTGTTCATGCTAAAATAACGATTTCAATATAATTGCACTAATAATGAAATCAAGATACTTTTCCAATTTTTTATTTTTTTTTTTTACTTAAGTCATTTGATTTTAAATAAAATTCAGTCTTTTGATTCAACATTATTAGCAGTTTTTTAGTAATAAAGATTTGTTTCTTTGGACGAAATTTGAAATGAATTTAAAATAGTATTTTAGTGTTCGTTCTAATAAATTATGATTCACTACTAAAAAAATGCTTTAGTTTTAGGTTCACATAATATGCAAAATGTTGCTTACCTTAGCTGTGTGTAAGTAATAGAAAAAAAGAAAAAAAAGATAAAACTTTGATAAAAACAGAAAAATGTACAAATTAAGAAGTTCAACCAATATTTGATTTGGATATCTAAGAACACTAGCACTATCTACCGACAGTTATCTCAGTTTCAGGTAACCTGATTAAAAAAACTGTAATCAGAAATAGGTCGCTAAGTTACCGGAGTTGTACCAAAATCTTTAGACAAATCAAAGTTTTAGTTTCATCAGAGATTGGTGCAACCAGTACTAAGAGGGCACGACCAAGGACAAGGCCAAGTATATATATATTTAACTTATTTGAATGACAACTTTCTAAAAAACAAAATACATATATATTTGTTTTTTTATCATACGAGAATATTATTGTTTTAAAGTTTAGTATTGCCAGGAGCGACCAAGGATCAGAGTCTTAATACATAGGGAAGAACTAACAGTGAATTGCTTGAAGAGACTGGTCAGTCAATATCTGATGACATGAAGGCTAGGAGGTTAAGATGGGCGGCGGGGGGCATGTGGCTAGAAGAAATCCATCAGGACGTCTCTACTCAACAATGAATGCCACTTCAGTTGGAAGAGACCATGTGGGAGGCCAAAACCAAAGAGCCGCATGCAGCAAACTGGAAAGTAGTAGCTGAAGAGAGGCAGGCCTGGAGAAGGCTGCCAAAGATCTACAAGGTCTGTAGAGCCAACCGAAAAAAAAATTTCTAAGTTTATATTATATTTTCCTTTTTTTTTTTTTAGGAGGTCCTCAAAAGTAATTCCGCTTCTAACATCAAATGATATATGAAAGGAATATGGTCCGGGTGCGGTCAGAAAAACTCAAATAGTAGAATTATACTATTTTAATGAGCCAACGTTTCGCCCCACGTTGCAGGGCTTCGTCAGGGCTATTTTGACGGCAGTCAAAACAAAAAAAAAAAAAGTAAAAAAAAAAATGAAACGTTGGCTCATTAAAATAGTATAATCTTTACACACGGTCAATCAATAATCTTCCAGTATATCAAATGATATAGCTCGATACCGAATATAAATTCATCAGCTTATGAAGTGATGAAGAGACCTGAGGGAACAGCATCTGGCAATTAAATGTCCTGCGCTATAGTAGATCGCAATTAAAAGTAAAAGAAAACAGATTTTCATTTTTACGAACATTTTACTACCAATCAATGGATGGCTCATTGGAAATTCCAATAGCCTGTTCGAGAAGGACAATAAAATCGAGAATCGGAATCGATATCTGGTGTTATTACTCGCGAGTTATTGCAATAAGCAATTTAAAACTTTTTTACTACCTCCCTCAGAGATAAAAACAGCGGAGAAGTGAGATTTATCATAGCTCTAAATAACACTCGCTAAGCTCGGCTGGATTAATGCTTCCAGAGACTCTGGACCCGGGTGTAATAATCCTCTCTGCAACTGGAGATTTATTCACTTCTCAACGAATTTTGAATAAATTATTCCATATTTGAATAAACTGCTCATACGGCCCCCCAAGACATGTCCCACGGGAAAGTTAAATTATATAGTCATGATAAATATATGTGCCCCCCAGTCTGGCACCGTTTAATCAAACTCACAATAATAAAACGAGCTCCATTTTCATTTAAAATAGGAAATATCTAAAAACGTTACGATTCAAATGCTAGTTCGTAAAATATATCAAAATATATGGAAAATTTATTTATTTATTGTTTTCTTCGTGTTCACAATCCAAAATAAGAATTTTTATAAATTCTCTTTTTTACATCGTGAGGTTCAGTGTTCATGCAGAAACTTCTTTACTAACGTTCAACAACTCAAGAAAAATAAACTTGTGCAGCGCGCACATCAAACAACTTTCACTTACCACCCTACATGCGTTCCCAAATTTTTTGTTTAGTCATCGCTATTTTTTTAATTCGTATTTTAGAACTTCTCGTTATAGGAATAACGAATATGAATTTTTATTTGAAGAAGATAGTTGACCGTATGAAGTAGATTGTGACAAATTGAGTTGTCATCTTTGTTTCAATCTTATAGCTCTGCAAAGTTGGGCGAAACGTTGGTTAACAATAAATATTTTTCATTTACTATAGTAATAGCTTTATTGACCGCCAACCGGACTATCTTCCTACAGAATATAAATTTCGTTTATCTCAATAAGACAGCAATTTAACAAAATATAACGAAGCACATCCTAGTATACAAGAGCCGGGAAGAAAAAAAGGCAGTTATCTCACCCCAATTTTTAAGTACTTTAATGAAAACTGTCTATAATTACTAGTAAGAATTGATGAGTCTGCCAAGTAAAGCTAGAGGGAATAAAAAATGGCGGCTGTTTAAAAACCTTAGAAAACATTAATTTTTCATTCGGAGCTCTATATCTTAAAAACTACCAACACTAGAAACCTAAGAGAACATTATTTAAAGAAGAGTAAATTTGCTGAAATATTAGCCCTAAAAGAGCTATTTACGTCCAATAGTTCTCGAGATAGAGCTTTTTAAAAAGCAAAATTTCTTAAAAACCTACTGAAAGATTAGTAGTTAGATAATTTATTTTGATAAATCTATATCTCAGGAACTATGTGACGTACAGATGCCTATTAGCACTCAAATTAAAGCTAATTTAATGGACTATACACATGTTAATGACCTTTACCTTCATAGGAATAGTAGTTTATGATATTTGCTAACATAAATTGATTTATAGTTGTTCGGACAATAAGTTTGATTTATGAAAAACTTCATTTCAGAAACTATTGGACGTGCTGATGTCTGCCAGCGCTGAAATTAAAGCTAGTTACATTTACTACAAAATAGTTAATTATATTTATCTTTGTAAGAGTAGTAGTTTTTATGATATTTGACAAAATAATCTCACTAAATGTTAATTTCTAGTTGTTCGTATACAATGTTGGATTTTTGAAAAAATACAAACACGTACAAATATGTGTCAACATTAATATTTTCTGAAATATTAGCCTTAAAAGAGCTATTTACGTTCAATGGTTCTCGAGATATAGCTTTTTTAAGTTAAGCTATAGAGCTTATGATATGAGCCTTAATAGTAAGGCTCATATTTTAGCAAATTTACTCTATTTCAAATGATGTTCCCTTTAATTTTCTAGTATTGTTAGTAGTTTTAAAGATATAGAGCTCCGAATGAAAAATTAATTAATTTTAACGTTTTGAAACATCCGCCATTTTTTATCCCGCCTACCTATACTTGGCAGACTCATCAATTTTGGCTAGTGATTATAAATAGGTTAAAGTTATTAAAAGTTAGGATTCAATAACTGACTTTTTCCTCCTCTTGGACTCTATATCTATATATATCTTCTTCGGATCGGTCTATAGTTTTATATATATATATATATATACATATATATTTTTTTTTTTCCTTTTATCTCCTTTAGTCATTCATAAAATTCTGTAATATTTTGTAAGTTTACATTATTTACAGGTATTATAGTGGAAGGTTTTTTTAAAAATTAGGTATTTAAGCGCTTTTATACTATTCTAATGAGGATAAGACCTATCTGGTATTAACAAAGAGCACTTCATTGTTCAGTGATTCGCCGAGTTTAATCAAAACCGTTAAAGCAGTTTTGGAGAAAATAGAAAAAATGTGGAGATCTATTTTATAAAGCACACTTTCGGTCGGTCGAAATTAGCAAAAATGTTGTTGTCACATCCCAGGCATATATACGCCTTAAATCTGTAATGTTGGTTTCTTAGATTTTTTCCTTTTTTAGCTAGGATGTCCACACATGCACTCATACTAAAAAAAGCAATTATTTTGCAAAATTCTTGGGACTTTAAAACGTGTACTTCTGTTGAACAATTTAATTCGGAAATTTTCACGATCGCAATACATTCCTTCTTTTATTTCTAATCCTTCCAAAAGTGAAATGAAAAATAGTTCATTATTCTGGGACTAGGTCCCTTTAGAGCAATTTTAATTATACAACATATATTGGCCCAAAACCATGTGGCCACATTTAATTATAACTAGTATTAAAATTGTACATTAATAATTTTAGACACAGAGGTAAAAAAAACAAAAAAAAAACACTTGACTAAATAAAAAACAAAACAAAAAGATAGTTACATCTTTACAATTATAATATCAGAAAAGATTGGTGAAGTAAAATAAAAGGGTTTTAAACAAGGGAAGGGTTGATACAAAACGTATATTAGGAGGAATGGAGTCCCAGTGATATCCAGTTCGGGTAAAAAATGATTTATCAAACGCAGCAGTTCGGTGAGATGGAGGGTAGATATCAGATTAACGGGACCTGGTAGTACAGGATTGACTTGCAGGTTTTCTGGGATATAGGAATATATAAGGAACCTAGGGAATACTGGAATCGGAAGGATGGAGAGAGCCACTTCAGCTCTGCGTAATACTGGGTTCATAAGACTTTTCAGTTTGTATTCGAAGTTATCCGTGATATAAATATAATAAGATTATATTACATAATGATACATATCACATGGAAATGAAATAAGAATACCTGTTCGACATTCACCTTGGATTTCTTAATGGCATTATAAGGTTTGTTTGTTGCAGGGTCCAATTAAGGTGGTATAGAAGTATGGCTAAAGCCAGTGGATCAATGGAACATACAATACCTTCCCTTACTACATATTCCATATATAGGTAAGTAATAGTAAAAATTATACAAGAATAAATTAATTTCGTAACGCGAGTGTGAAACGGAAGTAATCACTTCCCCCTCACTTCAACCCTGATTTATTTTAACAGGAAACTTTTCCTAATAGGGGCATACATGATCTTTAGTTTAACATGCTAAAGCGTGTTAAATGGAAAAACTCGTGCAAAATGGAGAAATATTTCCTTCTTTCGCCATGTTAAAACGATATAACATGGCTGAGAGTCTTTCACTAGGTCTGTTAAATGAAAAATGACGTCACGCAACAGACCAGCTGAGCTCGTCACCGTTTTGTTTGTTGTGTTAGGTTGCTTGCTCGTAGTTTGTGTTTTGATTGTGTTAGTATTGTTTTGGTTGTTCTTATAACTAATACAGCAATGAATGACAATAATAATAATAATGTAATGATAGTTGCCAAATAGCGCATCATGATTCTCTTCCTCACAAGTTAGAAGATCAACAACGCACTGAGTAGCCTAACTTCCACACAACTTCTAATTTTCACTTACTTTAGACATGCTGTAATAAATTACTTTAATCTAAACTTAATAACAAGTTTTGGAAGGAAAGGTTATAAAACAAGTTGTTCAGAAAATCCGCTAGATGTTATGCATTTAACATTTAACATGGTAAAACCTTTTACAATTAACACATAATGAATATCCCTATTGTAACTAGAGAGTGGGAGTTTACAGGAGCTTAACAATCCCAGCAGTGCCGGTCCGATAAAGTGGGCTCATGTTATCATATGTTCTCCTATAACAATATAAACATTTTGCAGAGAAAATTGAGTTGGAAAATTCTATTCTAATTATTATGATTATTATTATTATGGGACTAATGTTTTCTGGTTCTAGCTATTATTTGATCATTATTTACAAAATTTTAATTCATTATTTCATTTCCAGGAGTTTCACTTGCCATGACAGCTGCCATTGTTCCAGACATTTAGGTTCAGTGTCAGCCGAAGAAAGTGAAATCAATTTTTTCCCTAAGCTTCAAAAATGTCCACTAGTATCTTACGTAACGAGTTACGAAGTTTTAATTATAATTTTATTTTTTGTAAATAATTCCTTAATAGTGAATCATAGCGAAAATGTTATACATAAAAGAACACTAAATTTAACGTTAAATGTTCATACTATAAAGAATTTTTAAAATTAAAATCATTTATAGTTTATTACGATCCTGTTGAGGAACTAACATTGAACGGATACAGGCGGCAGTGAAGATATACACACAATGAACTCAGCAGTCGTGCAAAACTACAATTATTTCGACATCATCGCTTATATTATGTTTGAGTCACTTCTATTCCTGTCCTCCATTACAGGATCATCCCAGTGATAAGCATAAGCATTTATTATCAAGTTATCTTTTCTTTTTTTTTGGGGGGGGGGGGGCGGATTTCACAAGTGCTTACTAAAATTTTATACAGGTCTTCATCAACCTCCAATTGTCATCTATTACGAAATTACCAACTACTTCAAGATCACAAAGCGATACATAAGCCGTAGGTAACCTTTGATTTTTTGAGAACTGTTTATTCGGTATGTCTATGTACATTTTGATTTTTTGAGAACTGTTTATTCGGTGTGTCTATGTACATTTTAATGATTGGAGAAGTTTGTCGGGGGGTGCGGTCAGCAAAGAACAACATAAATAAACAAAACCATATTTTTTATTGAAGCTGACGTTTCGACCTGAGTTTCAGGTCTTCATCAGGGGTTTTGGCGTAGAAGGTAGGCCTGCAACCCATTTTCTACGCCAAAACCCCTGATGAGACCTGAAACTCAGGTCGAAACGTCGGCATAAAATGAATAAATATGGTTTTCTTTATTTATGTTGTACTTTGCTGACCGCACCCCCCGACAAACTTCTCCAATCATTAATCTACGGTCAGCTATCTACACCTCATGTACATTTTAATTTTACATTAATACAAAAAACATAATCAAAATAGCTGTAGCCCTTTTGAGAAAATAGTAATAAAAATTGACAATATAAAGTGGCACTTGGAGTAAATTCCTGTATATACACTACACCACTGCGTACACTACCTTATAGGCACGGATGTTGTTAAATAAATAATTTTAGTTCCGTACAATTTATCGGTTTTGAACTAAGCTTAGTTTATACACACATTCCCTCACTTAAAACCTGTATGTTATTCAAAACTCAGATTCTAAAATTTTCATGATCATTAAGCATTTCTCCACTTAGATTTTTTTTATACAAGGGTAAATAAAAGTAAAAAAATTAATAGACATCAATACAACTTTCAATATTATGTATAAGTAAATGAAAGTGAAAATTGATTGATAAACAATGATACAAAATAAATAATAATAACAGTGCAAAAAAGAATTTCAATACAACAATAATTATAAAAAATGGAATCTGTACCGCTACAACTCATGAAGGATGAGGGATGCAGTAATTTGTAAGGAAGTACTGTAACTAGACCAACGGTTGTGCAAGGAGGTGATTTGGCCAGAATCACGCTTGACCGGAAGATTTTTACTCAATTAAGTGTATCCAATGTATGAGGCTGGGTGGACCCCGGAGGGCGGAAGGTTCTCCAACCTACAGGCCTGACTCACGGCTACAGGGAAACAGAAAATAATTATCTGCCACAGACAAATTCGAATCCAATTTTATCAAGAAACATTATCAATTCCTCACATTATTAAATCATTTAATTTAACTTGTCAGCCACGTACTACTTTTAATAACGAGAAAATTGCTGAGCCTCACGATATTGTTCCAATGCAACTACAGTTACATTTATGAGGTGATGTGGTCAGCATAAATAGCAGAACAGAATTTCTAATAAGCGTTAATTCCTCTTTGTATTCGAACCAGCAGTTTAAAAATATTTTAAAAACTTAAAACTTGTTCGAAATCCTTTTTTTTTTTTTACTGAAACATTGTATTTAACTTTTTACAAAAACAATTATAAATCCAGCGCAATAAACTTTGTAAATTATATTTATTTATCAACCTCAGTGATAATTAATTACAACAACATTTAAACGTTGATATTAATATACAATTAAATACATTTGTAGGTAGATTTGTTTATTTTAAGTTGTATAATAAAAAGTGTAATAGAGGGAGGGCATCTAAGCATATTATACAATGAAGTGAACAAGGTATAAAAAGATATGGAAAAAACTTAATCTTCGCCCAGGTTTATTATAATTCGCTGTTTGGGAGAACCCTTAAGGGGGATTTACACGGTAACAGTGATAGTAATGAAATTGCTGTGATGACAGTGCCATCAAGTTTTGAGTGGTAGTTGCAATATTTGTTACAGCAGTGGTAGCTTAACTGTCACATGTGAACACCCTTAAGTGAACTGTCACAGTTCATTAAGTCAACCACATAGATATTTTAAGGTTTAAGGGAGTACCTTAATATAAGATATAAGATGTCATACAAGCATAACTAAGAAAAAATAACCTAATTAAACTCTTGTTTAATAGATTCATCACAATACTCAGAAGATTGAGGGTTCTTCTAGAACAATAACATTTTTGAGGAGTCTCCTCGATACAGAGAGATCATGGAAAATTGTGATGTTTCTTGACAACTCTCCAAGGCCTTATAGGAGGATATTATTAACACCATACTCAAATATGAATCTGATTAGTATATTATAAAACATCATTAATTAATTACAAAATTATTAGTATCATTAATTATTCCATTATAAAAAAGACGTAATATTTAATAATTAACCAACATTTTTTTTAGTTACAACCATGATAAAAATCCGTAGTTTTTTACCCTGACATTCAAACAACTGATACAAAAAAAAAATCATTACTGTTAATATACGTTCATCACAAAAGGCAGTTTCATAATCAGATACCTTAAACAATTAAATTAGACTGGCTTGTTGTTGATTTCAAAAGTGTGAATAAACTATTCGTATCGCAAGTTCTCCCAGTGTATAGCATAATCTAGGAAATACCTCAACGCAAAATAAAAAATTGTTCTCATATATACCATTGAAGAAAATTACCTACAAGTATATGCCTTTTGTTATGTAATGTAATCAAATTTTAGGGTCATATTGGGTTTCATTTTCGATCTTATTTGAGATGTAGAACCTCATTGGTCGTTTGCTCCTTCAGAAGACCTTAAAAGGATCGGGTCAGAGAACAAAAAAACAACTCCAAATAGGTTTCTAACAAGATCAAACGGAATGTATTTCAGCCAGTTTTAGCGAACGACGAAATTTAGCATTTGTTTTCGGAAGACTTATCGTGACACCTTTTGAATTTACAGCTGATATTATAGTATCGTAGTTGAGTAACAGTTACCAAAAGTTTTTTTTTTTATCGAGGACATTGTTATGCTGCGACGTTTTTTTCTTTCTGTTTTTGTTTTTGCTTTGAAGAAACAAGGTTAGCTAATCATAATAAAATTTAAATTATTGAATTTGTAATCTGATTTCTCTACCAACTTAGACCCTTTCCACTTTCACTTATTTAATAGTAAATGAACATTTTAAAAGTTATATAGTCCGTAATGACTGTGAACCTAATGTGATCGTTTCAGAACTGATATTTCTATATTCTCCATCATGGCAAATTTTCCTCTGTTAATTTTCCAAGAGAGCCTTTCATTTGACAGATCAACTCTAATTTCATCCGTTTTCAAAAAAGAACATTTCTTAAGGATAGAAATTATTAACTTTTCTACCTCGCATACAACAGTGAACAGAATACAAAATAGCCGTGTTAAACAAAATACAAACTATGATTGCCATTGTGGAAGATTGAACACGCTTGACGAATTTCTCAAATGGAATTATAAGTTCCAATTTCTATATTTTCATTTTTCTTCTTTAGTTGAAAATCAAATTCTTCCATATTTCATATTTAAACATTTTTTATTACTGCTGATAATAAAAAATGGTTATTTAAACTTATTTCAAATAACTAAAATTATATTGTAGGAAGTTAAATGGAAATATTCACGCTAAATGGAAAAATATTTCCTTCTTTTATCTTGTTAAAACGATATAACATAGAACATGGTTGATAGTCTGTCACTAGGTCTGCTAAATGGAGAATGACGTCACGTAACAGACCAGCTGAGCTCGTCACCATTTTGTTTGTTGTGTTAAGTTATTTCCTCGTGGTTTGTGTTTTGATTGTGTTTGTATGTTTTTAAAACTAGTAAAGAAATGAATGACAATAATAATAATGTACTGACAGTTGTCAATTAGCTCTTCTTGATTATCTTCATCACAAGTTAGAAGATCAAGGCACTCAGTGGCAAAACTTTCACACAACTTCCACTTTACGCATGATGTAATAAATAATTTTGATCAAAATTTAGAACTAAACAATAACATGAAGTTTTGCAAGGAAAGGTTATAAAACAAGTTGCTCAGAAAATCTACTAGGAGCTCTTATGCATTTAACATAACTTTAAATAGGGCAGCTCACAATGCTGTGCTTATAACATTTAACATGGTAAAACATTTTACATTTATCATAATATCATGAATACCCAAATTATTAGTACATTTATGTTAATAATATTGTTGAAATAAAAAAAAAAAATTTCAATCTCTCAATTTTTAATAATGTAATTACGGTTCCGATAAAAGACCTGTATCTTCGGTTTATTCAATTTCGAAGTTCTTAGACTTGTCAGAAAGAGATTTTCATCTTTCAATCCATACAAATAGCTATGGCATTATTTTCGAAGATTTTGGTAAAAAAAAAAAAAAAATTCGAATTACTTAAGCTCAAAACATTTAGGCACACTCCGGTTAAAATGAATCTCCAAGTTTTAAAATCTTTACAAAACTTCAAACTGACTCCAGCTAAATACGATTTTTTAAAATATACTTTATTCCTCACATTCTCATTATATAACAACTTAAAAACATATAACTTACTAACAAATTTCGAGCAAGGATAGAAATGCATACATGATTAAAAAAAAATCAATTTTAAACGTAAGTAATTGAGGAATATTTGTTTCATAAGATTCTGGAACTTTAAAAAAATAGATCTCTACTAAAAGTATTCCTAACTCACAACATTCATTAATGAAATAAAAGCACTTAGTATTTTAAAAATCCATGTGATGGTTAATTATTATTTTTTTGTATTTATGAAGAATAAAATAAATAAACAGTATTTATATTTGAAGAAATACTGATATTAGAAGTGATTACTGATAATTAAAATAATATATTAAAAGTATAGATCAATGTTTTTATAGTCTAATGATAAACAGATGGATTGGTCTATGTAAAATAAAACACAAAATATTATTAAAAAGTAAGAAGAACGAACAAAAAAACAATGAAAAATATATGAATCTTTGCGCATAAAAGAAAAGAAAAAAGTGCTGAGTAAATTTAAAAAAACTACTTGGTGTCACTTTCAAATATACCAATAATAAAAAAAATACAATCAATAAAAATTGGGTTATGTAAAAATTATGAGACATAGAAAATATAATGAAATAATTTTATAATTAACAAAATTGAAAAGGAAAGAATACAAGACCAAAGAAAATTTCTTTATGACCCAAAAGTAAACTGAAATATTATAAAAAATACTCAAATATTAAATCAACGATTTTAATATGTTTCATTATTTTAATATTATATACGATTTAATATTAGTATTTAAAATAATAAGAAAAGAAAAACACTACCTCCTCTTGGCATAGCGAAGACATAACATCAAGGAACCAACCGAGAAGGTAGCACTCACTATCGACTAAACTAAATTCCACTCTCCCAACTTCTACGCATCTATCAGCTGTTTGTAAACAACATTAAACTTGGTATTCTTTAGGAATTTAAGGAGAAGATTCATCATTATCATCACTTTCCAAAGACAACATTTAGGAGGATTAATAAATATTTTATTTCTTTTATAACAATTATTCTAAGACTCCTTGTAAGTCTAGAATTGTATATTGGTGTATATATTATATATACGATTGTGATAATAATTATAAAAAAGTAAGAATATTTGTAAAAATGATATCGAATATAATAATATTATATATAATATACAAAACTTTTTTTTGTATTTTGTATTGTATTTTTTGTTGAGAAAAATCATTACATTTTGTAATAAATAATACGAGACTAAAATACTTAAACAAAAAAAAAATCAAAGGTACATAAAATAATACAATTTCAGAGGAACGTGGTAAAAAAATAAAACAGACCTTAAACTGGTGAGGTATAATTTACTTTATAGACACAACTGATAATAAATATTTTCTTTCTTTTTTTTTATTCAATTAAAAGTCAAACCTGGTACTTAAACCTTTAATATCTCGTATTTTTACTCATTCTTAATAATTTTCATACCAAAAAGTTTATAAAAAATAGTACTAATGACTAAAATCCAACGATCAAATTATGATTAAGTTTTTACAGCTATATTAAATATTGAAAAAATAAACAATGAACTGATACAACCCATTAAGGGTCCTAAACAGAGATGGTCAAAAATTAGTTATAAATGAAACTAATAGCTAAATTTTCCATGTATATGGCCCTTATTCATGAATGAATCATTGATAAATAAATACCGTTTCCATGACATTTTTGGCTATTAGTTCTTCTATAGTTAATTTTTGCCCATCTTTGGTCCGAAACTATAGATTAATACAATTCATCACTTGTATTTACTTGTTTTGTTTTTAAGTTTAATTCGACTCTTCATATGTTACTCAATGCATTGTTTTACCACAAATTTTAAACTATAAATTAAATAAGGAAAAGAAATAATAAAATAAATAAATACTGTCTTATCTTTATAACAGACACTTATAGCGAGTATTAGTCGATATACGACATGATACAATCTTACAAATCATAACACAAAAAATATTAGAAGGCAATCCTTCCCGGCCGACCCGCACCGCTAATACCCCTATTTTGCGACGGTCCTATACCATTAAAATATTTACTGAAAACGAGAAAAGGAGAGTTAAGATTGTTAAATCGAGTAATATTTAAAAAGTGGCTAAAAGTGAGAATACAAAACGAAAGCAGTACTATGTAAGGAAGTACTGTTACTAGACCAACGGTTGTGCAAGGGGGTGCTTTTGTCGGAATCAAGCTGGATTGCCAGAGTTTTACCCAATTCAGAGCACATTAAAAGGCTGGGTAGATCCTAGAGTGCTCTCAAGGCTGACCCATGGTTACAGTGAAACAAAAAATAACTGTCTGCCACAGGTGGATTCGAACTGGCGTCCTTAGAGTTAGTAGCACCTAAACTCTGAGCTTTTCACACCCATATTAAATATAATTGTTACAATTAAGTTACTTATCTGATTTTTTTTTTTTAAATATTACTTAACACAAGTTTATCAATGCAAAAAAAAAAATTCTAGTGCAGTCTGTGTGTCTCGTGCACTACATAACTTTCCCTTTCCAACCTACTTTCATTTACAATTGATAAATTGAATGGAAACCTAAATTCGAAATTTTTTTATGATTGAAATACTTTTGCTAACAGTATATTCCATAAATATGTAAGCATAATAATAATAATAAAAAAGAAGAAACATGACTGACTATTGACGGCAATTCATCATTGTTCTATAAATGCTCAGCTCCAAGACTTTCATTTCATTCTATATTCATGCACAGTTCTTACATTTACGTAGAAAGTACCCCTAGAAGGTAAAGGCAGTACGGGAATATAGTTATGAAAGAGAAGAGGAAGAAATATAATTATGAAAGACGAAAGAAAAATAAAATAATATACAGTTGAAAATCTGGGAAAAATTAAAAATTATTTAAATTTAAAGTTATGAAAAAGTGAGAAACAATAATATATATGAATGGAATATGGTCTGGGTGCGGTAAAAAAAAAACTTAAATAGTAGATAATTATACTATTTTATTGAGCCAACGTTTCGCCCCGCGTTGCAGGGCTTCGTCAGGGCTAAAAAAGATACAAACACATAGTTACAAAAGGAAAAAAAGAGATAAAAACATACACATAAAGTGTAAAATAACAGGGGTATAAAATGTAAAAAAGTAAGATATAATAAGAAAAATTAAAGGTTGTAAATAGTAAATGAAAAGGGTAATCTTAACAGATAGATAAGAGAAGAAATATTAAAGAAAATACCAATAAAGAGGTGTAAAAAGAAAAAAAAAAACACAAATCAAATGATGAGACAGAATGCATACCTGTTTTGACGGCTGTCAAAAATAAAGTGACCGTTGGTATTGGGAGGAGTGGGGACGGCAGTTATGCCACAATAACGAAAATAATTTGTAAAGTAAAAATTCATATAATTAAGTAAAATATAAATATAAATAAGTAAAAATATATATAATTAATTAAAAGTAAGTAATAAAATAGTAGTATAATTAAGTAATAAAATACTATTAAAAGTAACGAAAATGAATGAATTAATGAAGTAAGATATAAAGTTTACTCACATATTTCCGTACCAACCTTTCAGAAGTCAATAACTCGTTACTTAATTAACAGGACTAATCAAATTCTTCACGGTTGCTACATATTTAATTAATTAATTATATAAACGTTTTATGTCCCACTTTTTAATTTAAAATTTAATTTTAAGTAACTATAATTTTAAATAAATAAATTTAATTGTATACATATAATTACTCAGACAATACACATAGTAAAAGTCTGGCGGTTAAATGTGATTCTGATCAAATCACCTCCTTGTACAAACATTGGTCAAGTAAGAGTTCTTACTTATTACTTAGTATACGATGACCAGTACCCCTGATCATTTATGGGTGTAGCGGTACAGATTTATTTATTTTTTTAAGTTAATAATCTCATGCAGCTTTTACCTACTTAGAACACCTACGATATGAATCGTCTTTCTTCTAGCTATTTTGTATTTTCTTTTATTTATTATGGTTGTTGACTTGTTTTTTGTTCTTATGGAGGCTTCAAATTTTAGCCGATGCGTTGTAATTAACAAAATATGTGTATAATTTTTGTTTTCTTTGCTGACCGCAGTCCCAAACATCTCATAAAGAATTTACAACCAATTATAAGCGGATCAATTTAAATAAGGCACATTCCGCCAAAACGAAATATGAACATTCTAAAAAATCAAAATTGAGTACATAAAATTTAAATTTTTTATTGTGTATTTATTTTAATTACTTTTTTAATAGCAAATAATAAAAATATATATAGAGATAACAGGATGTATTGAGGGTAGAAGAGCCAACCAATCCTATTGCATTTACCGGGAAACTTTTTATTAATTAAACCTGGGCATCATAAAATATAAACAAATTTTCAAGAGGAAGGACTTAAAATGATAAACTGCCCAACTCCATTAGAACTCTGTAAGGAGAAGACTATAAACCGAAGAAGGTGAAGACCGAATTAAAACTTCTCGAGAGTTGGCCTACGAGGACGAGGAAGCACTAAGCCAATAAGTTATTAAGTTCAAGTAGAGGAGTTACTCAGACGCCATTAGCAAGCTTGGCTTAAGGATATTTGATAGCGTACATCAAGCAATTTAATTGTTTAAGTAAATAGAAGTCAAAGTACAAAGATAATAACCAAATGATATATATATATATTTATATATATATATATATAAGTTAGC
>NW_027105160.1:45495-58284 GCF_000696795.3 Halyomorpha halys | reverse complement strand
GCGCGGGTATCGAGGTGGAAGGAACGGTTAGCGGTCTACGATTTCAAGATTATTCACAAGAAGGGTGTAGAGAACGCGGTCGCGGACTGGTTGTCCCGGGATTTGGTGGTGAATGCGATCGAAGATGGGGAAACCTCCGCGGAACCATTCGCATTACGGTATCTCCGGGAATGGGCAGAAACCGGACCGAAAATCCCGTTGGTGCAGAACGAGCCAGAGGGGAACACAACACCGACGGACAGACCACAGGAACTCCCGGAGATAGACGATATTATTAATAGCAAACGCCACCAAATCATTATAAGATCGAAACAGGACCCCGGGATCGAAACTAGGGCAAGTACTTACGAAGGACTTTCGACAGTAGTGGTTCGCACGCCCGCATCGATAGACGAAAACACATTAGAAAACATATTTATCGAAATCACCAACCCAGGACGGCATTGTTACGTTTACACCGGAAACAAGTTGATAACGGAGAAATTGAAACGGTTATGGCGACAAGAGAGGATAGGGGTGGGGTATTCGCTGACTAGGTGTCTTAAACAGGTGGAAACGATCGCGGAACCTGAAGGGCAACTGAGAATCGTTAACGAACATCATTCGGGTAAAACGAATCACCGAGGGATTGAGGAAACCCTTCGCGCGATTAAACGGCTCTATTTTTGGAAAAATATGGGGAGCATACGGGATTGCATAGCGCGATGCGAGGTCTGTCAACGAGCGAAATACGAGCGCCAACCACCGGTAGCAGAACAGGTCGTTACTCCGACCGCAATCGAACCGCTACGAGCGATACAGGTCGACGTCTATTCTAACGACGGTCAGTCGTGGTTGACGGCGATCGATCCGTTTAGTAAAATCGCAATGGCATACCCGATTGAGGCTAAAACCCCTCGAGCAGTGTGGGAAGGCATTTTGCAATGGTGCGCATTCTACGGCGTTCCGGACGAAATCGTCTCTGATTGCGGCAGGGAGTTCGATAACAACGTCATTCGCGATGAGAGCAGAACATTGGGCATCAACTGGCGTTTGAACACTCCACATCATATCAAGGGCAGGGGGGCCGTGGAACGTCTCCACAACACTCTTGGAGATCATTTGCGACTTCTCAAGCTAGGACGCAATCTCGACCCATTTGAGGCTAAGCCGCGCGCGATCATAGCATACAATAATACGATTCATACGGCAACGGGACTGTCTCCCGTCGAAATCGTGTTTGGTCACCGCCGTCGGGATAGAGGGGACCTCATTACGGTCAACAATCATGACCTCCGAACCGGACTCTCGCAAGCGTGGGTAGAGCGCCGAGATACATGGGCGAAAGTGAGGGAGAAATTAGTACGTGAAAAGCAAATCAGGGTGGGTAAGGCGAATGACAGACCCATAGTCTATAGGAAGGGACCGTTGACATTGGGAACCGTAGTATACAGAAAACTACGGACAGCTCGCACTAAAACAGCCGCGCGGTACGAGGGCCCGTACAAGGTCGTAACGATCCGGGAGAATAATTTGTACACAGTCAGGGACTTGAACTACCCGTTTCGCCCACGCACGGTACACCTTGAGGAACTTCGAGTGCCTCACGTAATACCTCAGAGCGAGCCGGACGGCGGTGCTCAGCCTGGACCATCTCACAGCTAGAATTTTTTTTTTGTTTTGTTTTTGTACATATAGGTTAAGTCTAGGCTAAGTTAAGTTGCTGTATATATAGGTTAAGTCTAGGTTAAGTTCCATTGTTTTTCTGTGAAGTGCATACATGCAATACTTTTTTTTTTTCTTTCTTTCTTTGTTGTTGGTTTGTTACATTCTACTATATGCAAACAGTGTATTAGTTTAGTTGTCTTGTATTTATTTTAGTTCCTCCATACGAAGGAACTGGAGGGAGGGAGTTAGCTGTATATATGGCCTGTAAATAATAATATAAACCTGGTATTAGTAAGATTAAGTAGCTTTAAGTTTATCAACAACCTGTGTCTATATATACCAGAGGAATCTGATAATAAAGTTAGTTGTTCAGTAGCTGTGTGTTGTTACTCTGCCCGAAACCCTTTTTATTTTAAGTGATATTGTCAGTCTAATCGTAAGTTATATATATAATGATCTAACGATGAACTAACACTCAGGAAGGCCAAATTAATGTCAAACATTTATTTCGCGTCGTACAAAAGACAATTATTTTGCAGTAATAAAACTTTGTATTTAAGAGTTTCTCAAGGAGGGAATAACGAATGTTCCTACCAAAAATACAACAGTTATAAGAATATAATAAAGTCATGTACTTATTAGAACAAGAGCCCAAAAGGAGAAAAAAGGCAGTAATTTCACCAGAGTTTCTGATTACTTTAATCAAAACTATGTATAATTAATAGTCAAAATTCATGAGTCCATCAAGTACAGTCAGGGGGAATACAAATGGCAGCTGTTTCAAAATATTAAAAATATTAATTTTTCATTCGGAGCTCCTATATCTTTAAAATTATCAAACACGCTAGAAAACACCATTTGAAGTAGATTAAATTTTCTAAAACATGAGCTCTAAAAACCATTCGACTCACAGATGTCTATTAGCACTCAAATTAAAGCTAGTTTAATGCAATATAAAGTAGTTTATTATGTTAATCTTCCTAGGATTAGTAGATTGCTCAAATAAATTGATTTAAAGTAATAGTTAAATAATCGATAAAATTTCATATAGAAAAGTTATATTCATATGCGAATATCATAAAAACTACTACCCCCTACGAAGATACGTGACATAAAGTAGTAAATAATAAGTTAAGGTTCCATAGGTGAGATATAGATTTCTCAAAATAAATTCACTAAGTATTGATTTTCCAATACATTTTTATGAAATGTTGCTTTGTAAAAAACTATATCTCAGGAACTATTGAACATAAATAACTCTATTAAGACTCAAATTGTGGAAGATTAACTCTACTTTAAATGATGCTATAAAGCATAGGTTTTCTAATGCTGTTGGTAGTTTTAAAGCTAGAGCTCCGAATGAAAAATTAATTTTTTTAAGGTCATTTTTTATTCCCCTTACCTATACTTGGCAGACTCATCAATTTTGGCTAGTAATTATAGATATTTTTCATTAAAGTAATAAAACATTATGGTGAAATAACTGCCTTTTTTCTCCTCTTGGGTTCTTGTACTATATGATTGCGACCGGGTGAGATTGGACACGCTTAGCTGCCTTCCACATTCCAGTCCGTAAACAACTGTCTCTATTTCTCCATTTTTTAAAATTAATAATAAAATTCTTTCGTAGTTTTTTACATTTAAGCATTCGTTATTACTGTTGATAATATAAAACGGCTAATTACTTCAAATAAACCAAAATTAATGGTATTTTAGAGGAAGATTTTTTCGAAAATTTAAGCCCCATCAAACTATTTGAATGAGAATAAAACCTTGCTGATATTAGGTATCACTTGATTGTATACTGAGTTCAATTGAAATGTCAGAACGATGAGTTCAAAGTTAATCGACCGATATTGATTTAATGGAAGTACAAAATAAAAAGAAACATAAGAAAATAACACATAATGTAAATACATAAGATATAGTACTGAAGAAAATGAATAATGTAATATTATAAGAAAATTGAAATTGTATATAATAATATAAAAAGAACAGTAATAATAAAATTAAGAATGACAGAGCAAAATAATATATATTTTTACCATACCTATATTATTTTCCTCTGTCCTTTGTACATGTACAAATTGGAAATCATTAAAAATTGAAGTAATATAACAATTATATATTCTTAATTTTAATTTTACTATATTCCCTTCATATTATTACATCATATGAATATTAGATTAATATTCTTATGATATTACACTATGCACTTTCATCAATACTACTTATTTACCCTACATTATCAATTAAAAAAGGAAAGAAACTAAAAAAAAAAAAAATGTACCAATTTGAAATTATATCATTGAATTTATAAATAAAAATGAATATGTGATTAATTAAATATGAGAGTAGAATAAAAAAATGAAAGAAGCAGATATAAAGTTATATAAGCTAAGAGTATTAAGTAATATAAATAACAATAAAGTTTGCTCTACGCTTATATAACTTTATATCTACCTCATTAATTTTGTTATTCTACTCACATATACGTTTTTCTTTATATATTTTTTATATTATTTCAATTTGAAATAATTTTAAATTTGACTACAGTTTTTTTAGTCAATTTCCATATCTATATTATTTCTATATTCTATATAGTTTCAATATTCTTGTAATATTATACTATTCATTTTCTTCAACAATATAACATTATCTGCTATCTTTTTAAGTTTCTTATTATTCTGTACTTCCATTTAATCAGTTTGGTTGTTACCACTAACTTTTCACTAACGGTGTGTTCCACAGACCGCACTCCTAATCATTTTCAAATGTTAAGAGCCAAATGTTCCGCCACATCCGTTAGTTAGCTTATAGTACAAGAGCCGGGAAGAAAGAAAGGCAGTTATCTCACACCAATTTTTTATTACTTTAATGAAAACTATGTATAAGTAATAGTCAAAATTGAAGAGTCTGCCAAGTATAGGTAGGGGAAATAAAAAATGGCGGCTGTTCCAAAACCTTAAAAAACACTAATTTTTCATTCGGAGCTCTATATCTTAAGAACTACCAAAACACTAGAAAACCTAAGAGCACATTATTTAAAGAAGAGAGACAATTTGCTGAAATATTAGCCTTTAAAGAGCTATTTACGTCCAATAGTTCTCGAGGGATAGCTTTTTAAAAAGCAAAATTTCTTAAAAATCAACTGAAAGATTAGTAGTTAGTTAATTTATTTTGAGAAATATATATCCCAGGAACTATGTGACCTACAGATGTCTATCAGCACTCAAATTAAAGCTAGAATAATGGACTATAACGAAGTTTATGACCTTTACCTTCGTAGGAATAGTTTTCATGATATATGCTAAAATAAATTGATTTATAGTAGTTCGGACAATAAGTTTGATTTATGAAAAACTTCATTTCAGAAACCATTGGACGTACAGATGTCGGCCAGCGCTCAAATTAAAGCTAGTCAAATTTACTATAAAATAGTTAATAATGTTTATCTTTGTAGGACTAGTAGTTTTTATGATATTTGACAGAATAAATTCACAAAATGTTAATTTCTAGTTGTTTGTATAAAATTTTGGAATTTCGAAAAAATATATCTCTAGATATACATATGTCTGCCAACACTCAAAATAAAGGGAATTTAACTTACTATGAAGTAGTTTATGACACTTATGTTCGTATGGGTAGTAGTTTTTATGGTATTCACATATCAATATAAATTTAGCAAATGAAAATTTGTCCGAACAACTATAAATCAATTTATATTAGCAAATTTCATGAAACCTATTACTCCTACGAAGATAAACATCATAAACTACTTTATAGCTCATTAAACTAGCTTCAATTTGAGTGCTAATTGACAGCTATACGTCAAATGGTTTTTGAGATACAGATTTTTCAAAATAAATTCACTAACTACTGATCTTTCAGTACGTCCCATACAACATTTTTATGAAATGTTGCTTTTTAAAAAGCTATATATCGAGAACTATTTAACGTAAATAACTCTTTTAGGGCTCATATTTTAGCAAATTTGCTCATTTTTGAATGACGTTCTCTTAGGTTTTCTTGTGTTTTTCCTACTTTTTAAGATATAGAGCTCCGAATGAAAAATAGTAATTATGCATAGTTTTCATCAAAGTAATCAAAAATTTGGGTAAGATAACTGCCTTTTTTCTCTTTTTGGGCTCTTTTACTATTATCTATTGATGGTAGCAGCTGAATTGCTTACATGAACTAAAATTTGGAATAATTTCTTTCCTTTGATTTTTTCATAAACATTCTTGTAAAATTGAACGCTCTAAATAGTGGTTTTAAGCAACTTAGAACATAAATAACCTCTTGGATTGATTTTTATCACACAATTTCCTCGATTTGAAGTAAGTTCTCCAATTTCCCAACTTTTCTGGTTTCCGAATTACTGAGGAGGTGAAGTCAGCCCTTACTATCCTCCCCCTTTGTAACATGTCTGTCAGTGAAGGTAATTTTAAAAAAAAGACACATTAAGAGATAAAATGCATTTTAAAGAAAAATCAACTTATTCAAAAAAGTCATTTTTCGATAAAGGAAATCTCTCAGGCGTTCCCGAGCCGTCGACGGATAAACAGGAGCAAAATTGATCGTATTAAGACTAAAACATGAAGAGTTCACTTTCTTAGGGCGTTGCTCGAACCTTCTCTCCCGCGAATGGCTCATCGCACCTAATCCATTACTCCTTTCTTCGGATTCCTCCCCTCCGGAAGGATCCACCCCTTGGAAGCTGTCCAGGTGGCCCCATCCCCAGTCATTACCCATTCACACAGGACCGGATCCCCTTGGTCTGTGCTGCGGAGAACAATATGCACAGTCTCTAGCAAAGGTATAGTCACGCTCTCTCCTTCACTAGCGAGTAATTAACTCGAGCAAATGAAACACAACAGATAATTAAAGAAAAGAAGTACTACCTAAGGAGTAAAATAAAAACAAATATATCCTGCACACTTAACACTTTTAGGAGTAACTTGGATCTGATTTGTTTGCACTCACACTCGAAACCATAGTCCTGGACCTTCATCACTGCTATCACCTAACGAACTCTTGAGATATCGCCTAAAACTTCACAGAAAATGTCGGATACAATACTTTACAACCGAATTCATCAAATATAAAAGCAACTCATTTGATACTTCATATTTTATATTAGTAAAAAGTTCTAGAAATTCTACATCAGGAAGAAACCATTTGAGGCGAATTGAAGTAAGGTTCCCATGGCTTTTGAAATGAAATACGTTTAGGGAAATAGTTTTTCCATATTTGCAACGTAAGCGATTTTCCCCAATACAAACAATATTTATAGCCAATCAGTATTCAAATAAAAAAAAAAAAGGAAGAGATAACGTCATAAATTTGCAAACAATGAATGACCTTTGCTAAGAATGTGGCTAATAAAGCAGTAAATCATAGGTGGATATCTTCCTTGTTGAATTGTAACCTCTCCCCCCATTCCAAAAAAAAGATGAATTAATCATTAAAGAACTGATTTCACTTGTCGCATGAATTAATTGAGTTAATTATGAGTTAATTTACAGACATTTTTGGTAGTTCTTAACATGATAAACCGCCTAGGGTTCATTCATTAGTAGTAAGTACTTTAACACAAAACTGTTTAAACATTTTTATAATGACGATGTTACTTTTCTCTTGTTTGGAATACTTTTTTTTAGATCGGTAAACTTCAGAGAATACATTTAATTTAGATCTGATTTTTTTTTCAAAAATGAACAATCTAATTATTTAAGGCAGAGAAATAAAGCAATATCAGGAACCTGAATCATATTGAAATAAATTGTATTTATGATTCCAAAATTATCATCTTGATATCAATTTTTTTTTTTTGTAAACATACCTTACCCAAAACACTAAACAGTGTTCATTTAAATTAGTTGTTTTATTGATTTATTAAAACTCCAAACTGTCACTAATTGACAAAGTATCAAAAACACATTTCAGTCTATACTGAATGTGCTTAGAAGTAGAGAATGAGATTTTCGATGACGTGGAAGTAGAATTTTTTTTATGTAGAAACATTAACTTTTACAACCCAATAAATAGTTCCCACATTTATTAAAACATATCTGAAGAATATTTATGTTTACAAAATATATACGCAAACTTATTCTGAGAAATCATCAAACATGCTAAAAAACCAAACTTTTATCCTTATCGAAGGATGACATTCCAGGAGGCAAGATGTACATAGTAGTAGTAGTCCAAATTGTACATAGGATGTCGTATCTTTCCCTTTATATAAAACCTTACAATACTTTGTGGACGCATTTTGTAACTGAGGAAAATACGTTTGCGCCTTCGTAAGCGAAATTAGAGGTATTTTGTAAAACTTACAAAAGTTTAATTATGCATTAATTTCCATTTTCCACGATCTTTGGAAACAGACAAATGCGAATTCAAATTTGTTCCTAGACGTCTAAAATATAAACGCTCTTAAATTACTTATAATTCTTTTTTTTTTTAATTTTCTGCTTGAGTACAAAGCAAAAATATTTAAATGTTTTAATAAATACTCTTGGAAATTAATGAATGAATGCTAGAAATGAACTAGTAACAGCTTACAATTTAATTTTTTTTTAAATCTCCAATTATATTTCTTGCAGGTCATTGAAGACATTTGTTGTATTTCTCATCAAAAAGGAACGAATGACCAATTTGTCTATGCTACTAAAATGATGATTATACATAATTGAAATGCAATATGAATAGTATCATTTAAATATTTGTGAAACACAAGTGAACAGTGTAATGCATCGTGAGTGCTTTTCATGCTACATATATCCATTCGAACATTGGACAATAACATTCCGGACAAGACACAATTGTTGCATGTATTTATATTAAATACATACCGTAAACCATGAGACGACCTATGAAAAAAATAAAAATATTAAAAAGAAATAAACAGAATTAAAAAGAAATAAAATGAAGTAAATAAAATTAGTTTAGAGAAAGAGTAATAAAAAGAAGTTGGTTGGTTTACATTTCAACAGCCAAATAAATTATTGAGAATATATATTAATGAACATGAAAATAAAAACAAAACTATTTCCCGAAAAACACTAAATGAGCAAACTTTTAAAACTTCGAATGCCCAAGTAAAAGTAGTATAAGTAAGCCTAGATCGGTGATTCCCAACACATTTCTGAGGGCAGAACCCTTTTGGTACTTGTAGAAAAATAGTGGAACCCTTTTGGTAGAAGTAGGTAAATGGCGTAACCCTTTTTGGTATTAGTAGGAAAATGGCGGAACCCCTACATCATCAATTGATACAAATAGTGTTAAATATTCTCTTTTCAGCAAAAGCTAAGAAAGGCAAGGATACCTACAGAAAACCTGTACAAATTGTATAAAATCTGAGGTTCCAAACTGGGTTGATTTGACGTGGAATAACCCATCCCTAAATTATTTCGCGTAACCTCGGTTGGGAACTACAAGCCTAGAATATAAGGGAATTTTTCCACAACTGAAAACCAGTAGGACATTACCTTTTCGTTTTTGAAAATATATCTGCAAATAAACCAACCAATTTTTAATAAATTAATAAAAAAGAAGAAGATCAGAGAAGAAGAAAATATCTTAAAATAAATATAATTATAAATAAACTAAACAAATTAAATATTATGATATAAAAATAAATATCATAACTTTATATAATGTTAAAAGTAAATTAAGACTAAAAATAAAAATATAATAAAATAAGAGTAGAATAAAGAGGAAGATATTAGAGAGAGCTAGGGTCCAAGGGTGATTGCGATTGGCTGGCGGCGAGGGGTGTTTGAAGAGGTTGCCATGGCGACCCTCCCTTAATAAAGATGTAATCATTGCTGCCAACCTACGGACCATAAACATTTGCTGGTGGTAAATATCCAGAAGGCATCTCTGCTAGTTGATTAACAAGTCTGTTTTTGTTGACACTAATGACGCAGTTTTTACAAATAGTCAACTTAAAAAGCTTTTAATATATGTTTAAGCACTGCAACTTCTGACAATTTCCTTCAGAGAGGCAACAAACTCTTGGTCTTAGCAAAGATATTCTTTTGTAAGAGCGATCATAAGACTGCTCAGTATTTTCTCCAAAGGTTGCTGCAAACGGTCAAGCATTCTTGCCACCTTGAAACAAGTGACCTCAAATTTATAATTATAAAGAAAAAAATTGAGATTTAAATAATGAATAAACCGTTCTTTAAGGAAAAAAAAAATTACGCCCAAGTGAACAACTGTAATAATAAAACATTAAAATAGCAACTACGTATAAACCGAAGATACAATAAGAAATTAACGTACAAACATGTTTTTTTTTTTTAAATTCTCAGAGTATTTTTTACAACTATTTTTCTGGCCAAAAATGTAACTATTGCGCATTATTGCAACTGGAATCGCGAAGAGGCCTTGCCTGGACTGCAATCAATTTTTTCAGGGACAAGCGGATTCTTGGTTTGCCTTTGTGTTGCAAGTTTCGCAAGACTTCCTCTGCCTACATCCACACTTGGCCTTCCAACGTTAAATAACAATATTCATCTCAATGTCCTTCCAATTCCTAACATAATATGTAGTTAAATATAATACAAATTCTACATTGTTATATTTTAATGAGTTTCGGAACTTACATATCTCATCCCCATACTTCTATTATTTAAAAAATATTAATCAATTGACACAGTGATATTTATATTCCATAAAATATTCATATTTTATATTGGTGTAGTACCGTTAATTGGGCAAAAATCTGGCGGTCGAGCGTGATTCTGACCAAATAAGCTCCTTGTACAACCGTTGGTTTAGTAACAGTACTCCCTAACAAAGTATCTTCATGGGTTTAGCGTTAATCACAACCTTCTTGAGTTGTAAGATTAAATCTGAAGCGGTACGGATTTATCTGTTTTGTGATTCATATTTATTTCATTTAAAACCTTTTTATTTTTTTTTTAATTTATTTATTTATTGATATTTACAACTGTATAAAAAAATACAACAAGTAAATTTGATCATAATGACATAATGATATGATCCAAGATGTAGAGAAACTACCCAGTAGTAGAACTCTAAAAACAGTTTACAATATAAGGTCACGAGGGCATCTTCTTTTCAGGCGCCTCGGAGGATTGCCAGGAATGGAAGAGGAAGCATGGTTAGAAACTAGTGGGTTTGGGTGGTTAGGGAGTTTATTATGGAAGGAATAATATCGGGTTCGGGCTAAATCGGTTACATAAGGAACATTTAGGTCTTTATGGATGGTTTTATTTAAAACCTAAAATATTAATGTGAGTAAATTTTACTCACATGAAGTAAAAAATAATGAAAAAATACAATTACCACTCAGGCAACATTTTTAGAAGTACTATCATTAGTCTGGAAAGTATCAGCTTAGAAAAATAACGTTTATTAGGAGCTTGTAGGTTTTGAATTTTAAAAAGAAAAATGAGTAAAAATTATTACTCTCGTTTAGTAATAATGGTGAGTAATATTCACTCAAAAAGTAATACATGGAAGTTTAAACTTTTTCTCATACTATAAAATGTATAATGAAATGTTATTATATTTTTAATAATAGCATAAAAATAATTTGCTTGGTCTCAGGGGCGATAAGCAATATTTCATTATTTTTTCCTATAGGAAAAGATAAGCAGTTGAATCAGTAAAATTGCGCCATGAATTGTTTTTCACTATTGCCTTTTTTCTTAAAACAAACAATGTAAGTAAAATTTACTCATGGTTAATATTACTGTACCAAGAAGCGAGGTTAGGATATCAGCTTTTGTATCGTAATAGTACAACCTATTACCTTAACTTTATAACGCCTTATCTTGATAATTTCTACAATGTTCATAACGAAATTACTATTATGTCATTTATTAGATATTGTTGCCTGAAATACGACACCTTGGCTCCATTTCTGATCTTATTTTTCTGAAACTACAAATTGAACTTTGTTTTATAAATGAAGTCTCTCGGGTTTAGAACATGACAAGGAAGTACAGTTTCTAAATCAAATGTTGCGCAAGGAGGTGATTTGGTAAAATTCACGTTTAACAGCTGAAATCCCAATTAACGTAAGTACTCACTTAAGAGAGAGTCTGCCCCAGGAGAATTGAATAACTTCACCTTATTCACTCAGCTACCCCGCATCCCTTATGAATGTGCTTACTGCTTTTTATTTGACTGCAATGTTAGATCGAAATTTTATTTATTTTATTATATCCTCATTTCTCAATGTAAATATTTTGATTATGTTTCTTTTGATTAAGCTTTCTGTTGATATTTTATTATGTTTTATTTATTTACATAATTTTTTATTTGTAATGTTCTTATGAATGAGCTCATCTATTATTGTACCATTACTTATTGCCCAAGGAGGTTGTGGCAGATTGTAATACTTAGGCATAAAAACAACAAATACAAACAGTTTAAAAAAAATTAAATTTAATTGATTATTGTAACAACAGCTTAGTTAGAGGATCTAAAATTAAGTTTTATAGAATCTAACACAATGTGTCGAGTGACAGATATGTCGTACCTAAATCATTAATCATTAATATTTTAAATTAGAATGAATGACTACATTTATATTGGACTAATTAGAATTCTCGAAGTGCTAGACCTTAGATTTAAAAAAAAAACAACAATCGAAAGGAATAAATTCATTCCTTGTCCAGGAAGCAGACTTATTCAGCATTCTTTTCCAGAACATCCTTTTCGGTCTAATTGGAAGACAAATGGTTTAGTCACGTCTGCTCAGGAATTCGAGGCTGAGGAATCTAGATTCTCGGTTGCTCAACTTCAGGAATCGATTACAAAGAGGTCATCGATTCATAATCGAAATTTTACTCAGTATCAATAACGTCCCCAATTTAGATATACATCACAAAGAATGCTCCATATAAATGAATAGATTATCTAACCGAAATTTATATTAATTTACATTCTAGAAACAAGTTTACAGTAAAGAACAAAAAATATAAACAAGCTGCAGTTCAATCAAAAATCGAGATTTCACTACCAGTTTTGCCTTATAATCAACCTCAGAGCATTCCCGTAGTCTTTGTATTATATTTTAGTACAAATATTGTTTCCCATAATCTGTTCCTCGTTTTTTTTTCTTCTTTTTTTGTAACAATTAGAGGAAATATATAT
>NW_027105160.1:29164-45445 GCF_000696795.3 Halyomorpha halys | reverse complement strand
TATTTCTCACCTAACAATTTTTATGTTTTACGTAAGGAGTTTTTTTTAAACTGATTGTGTATATGTATGTGATTATATATATATATATATATATGTATAGGTTGGGGAAAAAGAAATCCATTATTTATTCGGTAGATGGCTGTAGCGATAGATATCTTGAGATCAAATAATTTCAGATTTATGCTCGTTGTCAAGGTGATATTACGCACTAAAAAAATCCGTTTGCTGTTTTTTGTTTGGTACATTCAGTTGTGGGTTACAGGGTGTTAAAGATGGAGGTAAAAATAAAAGAAAATTCGATACATTTTATAGTTTTTCTTTTATAAAGGCCAAAATACAGCCAGTCGGTTGAAATTGTGAATAGTGTTTATGGTCCCGATACTGTAACAGCTAATTAAGCGCAATTTTGTTTTCGACGATTCCATTTGGATATTTTTGATGTTAAAGATACAGCTCGGACTGGCAGGTCCGTCGCCTAGGACTAAAGATCAACCGTAAAACAATTTTAAACCATTTACACAAAGCTGGGTTCAAAAAGAAGCTTGATGTTTGGGTTCCATACCAATTAAGACCAAAAAAAAAATGATGGATCGAATTTCTATCTTCGAAGCCTTGGCCAAACGGAATGAAATCGACCCATTTCTTAATCGGATGGTGACTGGGGACGAGAAATGGATCACATACAACATTGCGCGGTGAAGCAGCTCAAACTGTGATCAAACCAGAACTAACGGCCAGGGACGTTCTGCATTTGGTGGAACTGGAAAGGAATCATTTATTATTAGTTGCTTCCATATGGCCAAACACTTTGTTGGTAACAACTGGACCGTTTGAAGCTAGCGATTGGCCAGAATTGGCCAACAGAAGAGGTGTCGTGTTCCATCAAGACAGCTCCAGGGCACACACATCTGTAGTGACTCACCAGAAACTACGGAAGCTTGGTTAGGTAGTTTTGATGCATCCACCATATAGTCCGGACCTGACACCGAGCGATTATCGTCTTTTTCTTGCATTGCTAAACTTTCTTGGTGATAAGAAATTGGCATCAAGAGAAGACTGCGAAAATCGGTTACTTGAGGTTTTCGTCAATTTGGACGAAAACTTCTCAGAGAGAGGCATTATGAAGCTACCTTTGAAATGGCAATAAATTATAGAACAAATATTTGACCCAAATACGACAATCCGAAACATGTTAGATAAAGTCATGAATTTCACGTAAAAATAATGGATTTATTTTTCCACAACCTGATATATAATATTTCACAGTATTTGTCTATAATTGAAACGTTTATCAGATTGTGGACGGTTTTTTCAGAAATTGTTCCTATTATTTTTCCAAACAAATTCCAGATTACACTTTGACAATAACACATGGAGTGTATGAAATGAATTATGAACAATCCAAATTGAAAACGCGAGGCGTTCCGACGTTACCTACCAGCAACTCGACGCCAATTTTAGCGAAAACGTACATGGAATCGAGATATTATATAGTATATAGTAGTATGTACATATTACTTTAGAACAGAGTAAGATATTGTAATGAAATTTGGTTTATATTTATTTGTGGACATTGAAGAACACATAATAGCAAAAACAAAATCACTATCTATAAAATTTCTTCATTTTCTTGTTGATTGGATGATATCATCATCACTATCATTACTATCATCTTCTGCTTGAAGATTTATTTTGTAGAATCTGTCTGTATAAATGGCTATCTAAAATTCGTCCTAACTACTGCTTACATCACGAGAATCGCTGGGGTTTGGTCGTTTTGCCATTTTTATAAAATAAAATGAAAAATGACAATAATATAATAAAGAAATGATTTGGACATTACTAATGGTAAATCACGACACTGTCCTATTACTGCAAAGTTATTCGACGCTTCAATACGATTTAAGTTCTTGTAAATTTCTTATCTCATTTTTCGGATTTCTTTATTATCTTATCAAGTTCCCCTCTATCATTGAACCCTACTCGGATCCCTTTGTTCCACTAATCATACATATTGCTCAAAAGATTAGATTTTTATCTTATTATGTGCCATTATAATTGAAAACTTTTGGAAAACGCCTTTCTTAAAATAGCGGTGGAATACGTTCATTCTACGCAATAGCAAATAAATTTTCATGTTCGCTCTGAGGTGACAACCGAGTGCAAAGGATTAC
Source organism: Halyomorpha halys (assembly GCF_000696795.3). Taxonomy (NCBI): domain Eukaryota; kingdom Metazoa; phylum Arthropoda; class Insecta; order Hemiptera; family Pentatomidae; genus Halyomorpha; species Halyomorpha halys. The sequence goes on along the minus strand of NW_027105160.1, from coordinate 43,271 downwards.
TTAACAATTTGTATACAAACAATCAATATTTTTATAATTCATTATTTTAAAAAGCATTACCCTAAATAAAGCAGTAAACAAGAACTAAATAATCACCTCAAAGATTCGGTATCACTATCGACACTTTTATAACCCTAACATTGGTGTTACTGTAAACAGCCTGGACTCCAGATGTGCAGACTGCTTGTCGGCTGGACAACACTATAAATAAATCAGACCCCAAGCCCAGGAAAAGGTACAGAGGGTGGATTATACCAACCCAAACTGGAGCCAATATTTGGCCTCCCGGATGTTTGGAATTCCAACTCTAGAATTCCCAGCACTGAGTTGGACAAATATCTACAGAATGCATACAACTCATTGACCCAACTGTTTGGAATTATTGTAACGGGTGTTTGTACGTCCGTTATTGTGTACACATCAAGAAATTTGTGAACTCGTTATAAACATAATTATACTATAGTCAAATAATTCGTAAAAATATTGTGTTATTGTTTTCTCTTACACCACCACTGGAAAATTCGGTAAAGCAAATATTCTTGATTAAAAAAAAGATAAAATTATCACGTACAGATAATTTTTTATTTTAGTTATCTTTGATTACTGCGGTTTTCGAAATAAAATGCAAATATAACAGATATCATAGTTATTTTTGGCCAGATGTGGACAAGTACACGACTCTCCTTAGTTAAAGTATCCTATATCAAAAAATTATGATTTCGTTCTTTTATGTTTTTTTTTCTTATCATTAATTTGAAGGTTCTAAACGTCTGGCATTTGTCGCAATACTTTAAAAGAATCTATCTATCTCTTTTTAAAAGAATTATCTTCCCAGCATTATAAAAAAAAAATATCTAGAATCCACTTTCTGATATAGTTCTTGTTCAGTCCACAAGGGTACAACATGTAATATAATACGAAATAATGATGAATATCATGAATTAAATTTCAACAACGTAAAGGCGGCTTTACGAAATGAATAACCAACTAAATCCAAAGCTATGATCCAATATATGGGAACACGAAAAAGTTAGTTACATTTGTATTCTACACAATGATGGTTGAGACTAGTTATCTCAAGAATGATGTATATTTCTTTTTTCTTTTTTTTTTTTTTTTTCAAAAAATATAAAAACAATTCATATTTTACAATATAAATATTTATATGTCAATATACCTAGATGACCCATATAAATGTATATATTATACATTCACTTTTTCTACATCGCCGTACCGGTACGAAAAAATGTAGCGTTGCCAACATGTGATGTTCCTATGAATAACTTAACACTGACGTGTCACCAGAAACGCGAGGATTTTGAATTGGAAGGACTGGATACGGAAGGAATGAAAGTAAAATAAAGACAGAATATCGGACGTTCAGAGATTGCAGAATGGATCAGAAATTCTATCCCCAGGAAAAATAACAAAATAAAATTAATGAGGAGAAGACAGTTGGCTGCGGTCAGTGGAGAACAGAAATTAGAAAAAACTTATTTATTAGGGCCAATGTTTCGGCCACAATTTCTAACAGGATCAGGGCTGAATAAATAAAATAAAGGAAATGTATAGTCTATATATTATAAGAATATAAAGCCAAAATAAGAAAAAGTAATATTAAAATTAAGAAAGAGGAAAAAAATATATAATAAAATACATATGAAAAACTAATAAGCCAATATATTTACAAAATTCAATTATTTAAAATTAAATAATTTAAATTAAATTACATGCATTAAATAATTTTCAATTTATACATACACATATTTACTCACTAGAGTTTTAAATTTATTTTATTTTTCGTTCTTTTCTCTTTCTTAATTGTATATTACTTTTTCTCAAATAGCCTCTATGTTCTTATAATACATAGACTTCTTTCTTTCGACACTATTTATGTATCTATATTGTTAGTTATTATCTAATTATTTTGTAATTCCTTTTATTCATTAAAGTTATTATTTTGTTTTTAGTTCTAATGAGGGCTTTAAACTCTGTCCGAAACGTTTCCACTAATAAATATGTTTTTACTTATTCGTGTTCTTCACTGACCACACCCCTAACCATTTTCTCCTCATTTATGTATATTCATTGCCAACTATTAACTCATCATAATAAAATAAAATAATATTTAATTACATTGTAAAAAATAAAAAGTGAAATTTTGTATGGGAAGTGTAGGATATTTGACTCTAATGCATAGGAGAGTAATAACCACGCCTTCCATAGCTTCCAGTCGGTTTAGTGAAAATGATATACTTTCAAACGTCAATGGTTCCTAGAGATTAACATATTCTTTTAGGAAATTTAAAACTTACTGAAATCGAACCGTAGTCGAGGATCACCCGCATATCTTTGTCTCTAATTGATATTTTTCCTAGTCTGAAGTGGAAGAATTTCGTAATTTGTATATATTTAATTTTCCAGACTTAGACAACCTTTCCTATTTCTCTATAACATGATGCTTTCTTACTTAACCTATAAGAGCTAGTAGTGAAGGTACCTTAGGGAGAGCTGCTAGGCACTGCTGCTTCACGTCCCAGACCAGCTGATGGCTGGGGAACTGGAGGCACTTCTGGATGTTGAGCTCAGGGACGTGGACTCGGAGCAGCAGGTACCCCGGCTCGGGGCTGTCTGCCACCTCCATATCACTGCAACCAAAAATATTATTATGTTACTTATGAAATAATTTAAAATATTATTATGTTAGTTATGAAATATTTAATAAATAATTCTGTATTGAAATTATAACAACACAAATATCGATTTGGACATCAGGAAAGAGAACGAGGAGGAAGATGGTAATTAGGAGTGTAAAGATAGAAAACGAATGGAGGCAGATAGTGAAGACCAATGATATACTGCAAATTCATCCGGTAGTTCCCGAAGATGTGCTACGTGAGATCAGGAAACCCATATTTTTGTAACGATTTATTAATGAATACTATTTTATTCATTGGAAGATGATGACCATGTGTGGGGCCGTCTGTGGTTCAGGTTGTTCAAGGCACAGTCTTTGCAACCTGGGAACTATGGTGGCACCGCTTCGAATCCGTCCTACCAGGTGAAGTTTTTTTTTTTTTTCATTCTGTGACGGCCGCATAAAATAAAAACCTAAACCCCCACCATGGTTAGGATAGGTTGGTTACCTCTAGATAACCCCGAGCTTTGTCATGGCTACAAAAGATAATGTTGACAATTAAAATATTGTAACAAAGTAAGAGAATAAATAAAAGTAAATTTTATAAAATAAAAATAAGATGTATAGTGGAAAATATAAATAAACAAGAATTATAAAAATGAATAAAGACAGAAAAAAAACTTAAGTTAATCATTGCTGTTTTTATTAATTATCCAATACGTTTTTGTAATTCTAATTTATTTCTACTTTTCACTTATTTTAAATCTTTTTTTTTTTATTTTCTTTAATTAGCTATGTTCATTTTTATACAGATTTTCACACATTTTAAATAACTTTCAGCCACACCTTAGTTTACTTTTATTTTATGTTATCTCTTTTCTTAGTCTGTTACATTATTTTAATCTTTTGTATCTTTTTTAGCCCAAACGAATCCCAACAAAGTGGTGCGAAATGCTCACAATAAATACATTAGTTTAATTACTACTCGAGTTCTTTTTCCCGCAACTAGACCATCTTTCTTTTATATTTTATTAATGACCTTTCCTGATATTTGCGTGTCAGTTGAAAGTGTTTATACAGTAAAATTAATATTTTCCGCGAGAGACACCACTTTGCAACAAGTCGAGTGTGCAGCCTACATGATCTAATTTCTGACTTGGCGGTCTGCAAGCTTCTCTGAGTTATGCACCACTGGTGTATAGAAATATAGTAGAAGAATATACAATAGGATGTGAATAAAGAATAAATATCAATATGGGATCTACATAATATCCATTATATTTATTAAAAATCTAATGCCGTGTAACATAACCTACATTTACCACCCCGCGAAAATTTTAAATAAAAAATTATTATCGTTCTGTTGCTATAAAAATGCGTATTTTAGGGTTTCTCGAGGAGCGAATAACGTAACTTAACGCAATATAACTTTATAGAGTTTATATCCCTTATTTTCCTAATCTAACCAATTTCATTCAATGTATTTTTTTTTTTTTTGGATTGTTAAGAGAGCAGAACATAAAAATGAAATACTAAAATATAATAATAAATGTGTTAAATACACTATGTTAAATACCATATTTCAATTTAAATGTTATCCTTCCTTGTTAGACTTCCTTTAATAATAAAATTCGATTTCTACTTATATTACAAAATGAAATATTATATTATATATTGTGCTTAGAAGGAGCCTGAGGGTTGAAGGGACTCCCGTTGGGGGATTATCTACCTAGAGGGTGGAACCAATATAGGATTTCAGGATTATTTCTAAAATATGATTTGGAATCAGGCTTATCTTATAAGTATTTGTATCTGTAAATATATAAAATAAAATTTCTTCTCAGTCATTACCTTAAAAAAACCGAAAGGAAAAAAAACATTGTTGGGGCCAATTTGTTTTTGGCGTAAGAGTTTAACAGATTTTTTAGACACCATCCCAGAATACAGTTTTTGAAAATAAATATTTCAAAACATAATAACGAAAAAACAGTAGTTTTTAATTAATTTTAGGAAAACTATATCTCAGAAATCATATAACGTACAGATGTCTATAAGTACTCAAATTAAAGCAAGTTGAATATAATATTAAGTAGTTTATACCATAAATCTTCGTAGGAGTAGCAGTTTTTATGATATTTGCATATGAAATTTTATCGGAACAACTAACAATCAATTTATTTTAGCGAACATCATGAAAACTACTACTCCTACAAAGATAAACGTCATAAAGAACTTTATAGTACATTAAAGCAACCTTAATTTGAGTGCAAATAGACATCTGTACTCTTCATGGTTTCTGAGATATAGATTGAGTCCAAATTTCGTGAAATGTTGCTTTTTAAAAAGCTATATCTCGAGAACAATTGGACGTAGACAGCTCTATTAGGGCTAATATTTTAGCAAATTTACTCTACTTTAAATGATGTTCTATTAGGTTTTCTAATGTTGTATTTAGTTTGAACGATACGAGATCCGAATGAATAATTACTTTTTTTTTTATTTTAGAAACAGCCACCATTATTTATTCTTCCAAACTATACTTGGTAGACTCATCAATTTTGACTAGTAATCATATGCTGTTTTCATTACAGTAATCAAACATTGGTGTGAAATAACTGACTTTTCCCTTGAACTCGTGTAATATTAACAAATTGTAATATTAAACAAATAATATTTGTTGATAATAAATTAAAATAGTTAATGCTTCCATGAGACGTTGTATAAAAGACTTAATCTTCAAATACCAACAGACCTTCCCAGCGGGGATGTGATATTGATATCCATATTATCAAAATATTGATATTTTTCATCCAATGTTCAATATTTCGATATCAATATTTTGTAACTGATAATATTGGAATATAGATGTTTTATTTTATATAGACATACAAAGTTGAGGGAAATTAATATATCTTAAACGTAAATACGTAGCAAGTTTCTATCTGTTTATTTAATATCATTCATTGTTTTCTTTACAATTTCTCAATGACTTCATTAATATTATGTTTGATGATTACAGATTCGTCTATTTGTGATATTTTCCTAACACGTCCCACCCGAAGAGTAGGTGTGTCGAAACCTGAGCCAAGACAGATGACGTACCTCAGCTATCCGCTCCTGCATTCTCTTCTTTCTTTATCCACATTCTACAGCTTCTGCCGCAGAGCGTCCGATATGGAACATTATTACAAAATCCCACCTTATTAACATTTATAATCTGACGGTCTGGCTAATAATAAATAGTTTTAAAAGTGAAAAACAATCATAAAAAATGAGAAATCTTTAAGCGATTCATCTTTCTCAATGTAATAGCTACTCAATTCGCTACATAGTCACTATCGAAGATTGCATAACGTGTCTACTAGCATGGATTATGCTTTAAATTTTGTTTAAACCTAGTTAGGTAAATATTATTATACTGTACTCCAATACTATATCTATTTAAATGTATTCTCACTTATCTCTATGTTCCTAAATCATTAATTTTTATATACATGTACATTACGTAATTGTATAAAAATAACAGTTCATTACATTAAATATATATTTATCATATTACAAGTAAGGACCCTGTCCCCTTAATTTTAGTATCTCTCTCCTCTGTTTTTTTCACAAATTTCAATCTTTCCCAACATAATATTTACTTTATATATATTGTTATTATACTTCATTTTATTCATTTATATGATTTTATTAATTTTCCCATATACTGTTTATTTAAAAGTTTCACTTCACACTGTTTACATTAACTTATTTCACTTTACATTTTTTTCATGTTACTTATTTTGTCTTGACTATTACAATTATCAATGCAGGTAAAATATTATTTCCACAATCTATATAAAAACAGTTGTTATCATTATCTAATTATTCTATATTTTTAGTTTTACACTTTATTGTTTAATATTCTTTTACAATTATTGTTTTATACCTACATTGTATTCATTTGATTATCCTAACTATATTTTCTATCGGTATAAATCATTAGTTATGTATTCCACCATTTAATTTATATTTAGTTTTTCCTAAATTATATTATTCTTATAGTTATAATTATCATATTTTTTATCATATTCTTATATCTCTTTCCTGTACACGCGACGTATTTGAAATAGAAATAAAGCAATCAACTTGAACAGATGGGTGGTCCTGACTTGTTCATTACTCATTTATTATTATTAATTTTATTTTAATTTATCCATTCTTGACCTTTATTTAATCTCAACTTACTCCTTTATTTTCAGTCTTTTAGTGTGTTTAATTTTGTTTTCTCTTATCTATCTTTTCTATTTTTACGTGTTATTACGTCTCCTGTTCATTTTTAACCTTATAATTTGCGGAATTTTTTAAAAATTATTATTACTATTTATTTTGTATTAATAATATTTTATTTCTTCTTTTCTTTCATTTGTATATAATTTTCTTTTCACATATTTTTACATAATTTTAACCCTATCTTAATTTACCTTTTTGTACCTCATAATCTTACTTTGTTAAAATATTTATAGTTTTGTGTATAATCTTTTTTAATTTCTTGAGACTGATATTTATTTTTTAAATAAATCAAATTGCATCCATGTGAAGTCTTAACAATCTTTATTATACTGACAGTCTAATGTTTCGGCCAATTCGGCCATTCTCAGGGACAAAGTTAAATATAAATTTATACCTCACATCATTCAATTATTTAGAAACGTTTTGCAGACTATTCTGCCCAGGCCTTATTTATTATTATTATTTATTTATTATTTGACTAAGAGTCAAATAACCCAATTTTGTCACAATTTTATTAATTTTTAAAACTTTTAGTTTTAGGTCAACTTACACTATCAACTATAAACATATGATGTTACTTAAGATTGTTCTTATGGCTAAGGATGGCAGAAATGTAGGATTTTTGATATAATAATGAGTGTTGAGACTTAACATGGATATAATTTATTTATAAATAAAATGATAAAAATATTATCAGTTGTTTTTATAACTTTTTAGCCCAGATGAAGCGCTACAAAGTTCAGTTCTCTTTTGACCACGCCCCTGACCATCTTCTTTATAATTAAATTATATTTATTTATTTAGCCTTTCATATATTACTTCTTGACAGACGCCTGACACTAGCTCGCCACTGCCGTAAGAAATGAAAGCTGGTTAGTATATATTTGTAATAAAACGTAATACATAAATATAATAAAATAATTAGAGCTTTAATCATGAATTTCCAATTGATATAACTGAGAAACGGACATGGAGCAGAGGTTCTACCTTACCCACAAAACCGAAGACAGAGATTCACAAACGATTTTCACCATATTTAAGGTATGTTTATATTTTTTATTATTCTAAAAATAAATTTCTCTTGGAATTCTATATAGATACAGAAGAGATACATATCTTACATCTTACAACGTTGGATAAGCGTGAATAGATATTTGAAACACTTTTATAAAAATATTTTTAATTTAATTTATAATGGGATTGTGATAAAAGACATGATAAATCATATACTACGCTCAAAGAACTGGCAGTCAACAAATCTTACAATGACACTATTCCTGGATGCAGAAGCATCACATTACACTAGAGAGTTAAGAAATAACCAGATAGCAAGTTAGGCAACATCAAGTCTGGGTTGCAACAGAGGCCCGTTTTGGTAGTACTAAGGCCGGCAGATCAACAGTCAGCTCCCGACTGACCCGCCGTCCTAGTGAGAGTCTCTTGATTAAATATAAAATTTAATATTCAAATACATACATTTAGATTTAGTTATTGTCACTATCAAAGTAACTTTATGTTGTAGTTTTATTGGAAATCCTTCTTAATAAAAACGTACTACTTAAATAATACATCATATTGTGCATATATTATAAATAAGAACCTACATAACATAATCAAACTGTGATAATACCAAAACCACTTTTCACAGGACAAATTTTGCTATATCAATGTAAATGTAAAGTATTGTATATCAATGCAAATGTAAAGTATTGTATATCAATGTAAATGTAAAGCATTGTATATCAATGTAAATGTGAAGTATTCTATATCAATGTTTCAAATGAAATGAATGAATGAGAGATAAAAAAAGGTCACATAAAGACTGAATAACAGTAGATTAAATAAATCAATTATTAATTTATCACTTTTTTTTCTTAATACAGTTAAATGGATCAAACCAGTTCAACAAACCCTAGTAAAGATATTAAAACAAATTATAATAAAAAAAAAATCATAAATGAAAATTTCCAAGAAACACGAACAATAATACATTTTAAATCTAAGAAGTGAGACAAAAAAATTTTAAAGGAAAAATTGAAAAATATAAATATAAATTGTTAAAAAATTATAATAAAAATACAAATAAGATTTTTTTAAAATTTGTACAAGTATAAGAGGAAATATACATTTTTTTTTTAAATTGTAAAAAAAAAATTGAGTCTAAAAATATTATATAATGATTAGATATTTCGTAAATATTCCTTCCTATCAATTTTTTTTATTTCGTGCATTTTTATCATTAACGTTTAGGAATTCTTTCCTCATCTCCAGGGTTAACAATCTTATCAGTAGTTACATTGTCATTTTAATATACATCCAATTTCGTCTTTAATCAAATCACTTGAGTGTGAAAGTGAAACTAAAATACTTCCAAGTAGCGTACATTATAACATATTTTAATCAAGGACGAAATATAGAATTATGAATTTATATCAAAAGGACAATGTAAATACTGATAAGATTGTTGATCCTGAAGATAAAGGAAGAGCCTCAAAACTTTGATGAAAAACAGGAAATAAGGATAATATCAAGAGGAAGGAGTTTTCGCAAAAATACCTAAAAATATAAGAAAAAACTTTCTAGAGTGAAAAACATCTTATACATAATAATTATTATTATTTGTTCTTATATAATTATTTTATTATTATAAAGTATTATCGATAGAATTAAATATATTTATATGAATATAAATATTCATATTAAATACAATATGAATAAGAAGTAGAGAATACTAAGATAATATAAAAAAAAAAATTTCTTATCAGTATATCCTCGGTAAACCGGGACAGGAAACTTATAAATACCATACTTATAAATTTATTTTCTTACTTAAAGATATAATTAAAAAAAAAAGAAGTTACATGTTGTCCATGTGATACAAGTAATCATAACCATGGATTTTTTTTTTTTTAATCCCCCTCCCTCGCCATTTCTAGCATACGGGGCCCGGAAGCAGTGGGGTAGTGCGCTGGGGTTTGCGTATGCCACTGCTCCCAAAGATCACCAATTTTTTTTTTTTTTATTCTTTTATTAATTATATATATGTAACTATGCAATCAATCAACTCAACTCAATGATAAGCCACAAATATTTGTCCGTAATTTAATAAATAATATTTCATTTCATGAACCTGTAAACTACTATAAAATATGTACATATACAATTAATAGTATAAAATAACTATACACCTATTAAATAATAATATATAATATATTTATTTATATTCAATAAAGTTTGCTTAATAGTAGCATTTAATAGCTTTTTTGAACTGCCTTGAGTCTGCCTTAATAGATAATTTATTAAATTGGTATTGCAAGCAGCAAAATTGTTATAAATTATTTTAATAAAAAATTTGCTAAATTCAAATATCTCTAAATGTTAAGAAATTGGGATTTTTCAAAACGGTCAAGGATTCAGTATTTTGTAAGGAAGTAATGTTTCTTGAACAACGGTTGTGCAAGATGATTGTTCATGATCACGCTAAACCACCAGATTTTTCCTCAATTGAGGGTATCCACTTCATGAGGCTGTGGACGGGAACTACCCGAACGCACAGGGTTCGCTCATGGCCAAAGTAATAGAATAAATAATTATCTACCACACCCGGATTCAAATATAGGTTTTTGAAGTTGTTAAAAAAGTAATTACTCACTGAGCCATTACCCCAATTTGGTTGAAATATGTTTATTTATGATTTTGTTCTCTATTTATACACATAATATTTTTAATGTAAATAAATAATTCCAGACATTCTATATTTATTTTAGCTTCTAATTTCTGTGAATATTCTATCTTTTATCCATTATAAGATATATTCTGTTTTCTTTCTTGGTCATTGTATCATACACATACGTTTTGTTTCATTTCATGCATTTCAATACGTTTATTTAAAATTTTTTTTCATTATTTTATACACTACTTACATATCTTATTATGTCAATTACTCATCATTTACATTTTCTTCTGCCCCTTACATTATGATTATTTTATTATTTAGTTGAAATGTTTTTTATTCGCTGTTTATCATTTATTTTGTATAATTCTTACCTCTACAATATTATAACTTATCTTCTATCAATTTCAAATATTATCAACTTAATGTATTGTTATGTAGATTACCAAGTTTGTTTATTATTATTTTATTTTTATTTTTATGTTTCTCTGAATTAAGGTAGTTATCTCCTTTTTCTTTTCAGCCCTAGAGAAGGACAGAAATTCAGATCAAATGTCGGCATGAATAAATAAATTTTGTTTATTTGTTTACCTTTGCTGACCCCACCCATGAACATCTTCTCATAATATTTTTTAACTTTAATAGAACATATACTTAGTGTAGCTGCTATGAGCACTCAGACCACTCGTTGAACAGTTTTAATCTAATCTCCCTAGTTATCACTATTACTTATAGCCCAAAAACTTTGTGGCAGATTGTAATATTTATCAATAAATAAAAAAATGTAGTCTCTTAATTCTTCGGTAATTTTAAGAGCTTTGGGTTGGATTAACAGCAAAAAAATGTGTTTTTTTTATATGTACCTAGGATATACCATGATAGTACAAGAGTCGAAGAGGAGAAAAAAGGCAATTGTTGATTACTTTAATAAAAACTATGTATAATTAATAGTAAAAATTGATGAGTCTGCCAAGTATAGGTAGGGGGAATAAAATATGGCGGCTGTTTCAAAGCGATAAAAATAAACAAATTTTTTATTCGGAGCTGTATGACTTAAAAAAAAGGAACAAACCAAGAAAACCTATGAGTACGTCATTTAAAGAAGAGTAAATTTGCTAAAATATGAGCCCTAATAGGGTTATTTACGTTAAATAGTTTTCAAGATATAGCTTTTTAAAAAGCAACATTTCATAAAAATGTTGTATGGGACATACTAAAAGATCAGTAGTTAGTGAATTTATTTTGAAAAATTCATATCTCAACAACCATTTGACATACCATTAGCATTTGACGTCTATTAGCACTCAAATTAAAGCTAGTTTAATGAGGTATAATGCAGTTTATCTTCGCGGGAGTAATAATTTACATGAAATTTGCTAAAATAAATTGATTTATAGTTGTTCGGACAAATTTTCATTTTCCAAATTTATATTCATATGTGAATATCATAAAAACTACTACCCCTACGAGGATAAGTGTCATAAACTACTTTATAGTAAGTTAAATTTCCTTTATTTTGAGGTTGGCAGACATATGTGCGTCTTATGGATCTAAAGATATATTTTTTCAAAAATCCAACATTTTATACGAAAAACTAAAAATTAAGGGGTTTATTTTGTCAAATATCATAAAAACTACTACTCCTACAAAGATAAACATAATTAACTATTGTAGTAAATTTAATTAGCTTTAATTTGAGCGCTGGCGGACATCAGTACGTCCAATGGTTTCTGAAATAAAGGTTTTCATAAATCAAATTTATTTTCCGCACAACTATACATCAATTTATTGTAGCAAATATCATGAAAACTACTATTCCTGCGAAGGTAAAGTTCAAAAACTTTTTATAGTCCATTAAACTAGCTTTAATTTGAGTGCTTATAGACATCTGTACGTCACATAGTTCCTGAGATATAGATTTCTCAAAATAAATTAACTAACAACTAATCTTTCAGTAGATTTTTAAGAAATTTTGCTTTTTAAAAAGCTATATCGCGAAAACTATTTAACGTAAATAACTCTATTAGGGGTCATATTTTAGTAAATTTACTCTTCTTTAAATGACGTACTCTTAGGTTTTCTAGTGTTGTAGTTTTTAAGAATAGAGCTCCGAATGAAAAATCAATGGTTTTTTAAGGTTTCGAAACAGTCGCCATTTTTTTAGCCCCCTACCTATACTTGGCAGACTCATCAATTTTGACTAGTAATTATACATAGTTTTTATTGAAGTAATCTTAAATTGGGGTGAGATAACTGCCTTTTTTTCTTCCCGGCTCTTGTACTATGAAGCACGCATCTTGTCTTTAACCCGATAACATTCTACCAATAGGAAACTATAAACTAATTCTACCCCGGTACTAAAAAAATAGACGGTCCTTTCTATAACGTTTCGAACTAAAATAAAAACGATTAAATCATATTGGGTTTAACGTATAAAGGATGAACAAAAGGGGAGATTTCTGTGGAAAAGGACGGAGGAAAAGGGACAAATTAAATAATCCAATTAAAAAGAGCGTATTATTTCACACTTAAGAATAAATTTCTTATTGGACTGGAAATACAAGCAAGAAGAGAAAAATAAATAACTCCTTTAATGTGATAAAGATGCTGTGGGATTAATTCGAAAACCGTCAGGTTTCATTAATTAAAAAAAGGAATAACTGCAAATTATAATTAGATGTATGTATTTATGTCAAACATAACTGCAAATTATAATTGGATGTATGTATTTATGTCAAAATATAATTGCAAATAATAATTAGATGCATGTATTTATGTCAAAATATAACTGCAAATAATAATTGGATGTATGTATTTATGTCAAAATATAACTGCAAATAATGATTAGATGTATGTATTTATGTCAAAATATATTGCAAATAAATGTGGCTCTTTAAATTTCCAATATTTTTTATGTGTTTGTTGAAAGGGTTGGTTATAGTTATCTCTCAGTAAACAAAATAAGACGCGGGTCCATTAAAGAAGGGATTTGAAATTCCCGTATTTCAGACTAGACACTAGAAAATTGTCCGTTGGAGAGAGGTTAAAGTTTGATGAAGTTTAACTATAAATAACATTATATTCGTTAAGCATTATTAATTATTATTATAAATATATAATTATTATATTTGTTGTTATAAAGGGGTGTACAATCGATTGATAAGTATATACACCTATGATTTAGAGGATATTTGATCGTGGATATATACGTTTAGCAAATGGCTAATGCATAGATAAAACAAATATTTGTTCTTTATGGGAGGAGTCATAGGCTGAGTCACAGGCTCCAAAGCAATTTGATACTTGAATCACAGGAGCAAAATAACACAAATTATCTAATGAATTCCCTGTAACAATGTCTACATTAAATATTTCCGAATATTCTATATTTATTTTATGTTTGATGTCAGTCGAGGTGAAATAGTAAAAACTATACAATTTTTATATAGGAAGATGGTCAGGGTTACGGTCAAAAGTGAAACAAAAATAGTTGTAAACTATTTTTGTTTCACTTTTGACCG
>NW_027105160.1:8408-25566 GCF_000696795.3 Halyomorpha halys | reverse complement strand
TTAAAAAAAAAAAAAAAAAGGTTTTTTACTAAGTTTTTTTCCTGTATAAATGTTTTGAAATACGTGTTAATAGTTGTGAGTTCTTTGCAGCGAAGAAATGTTATGAGGCTCACTCAAGCATTGTTTGACCATTCGACTTGTCCAAGATTGTCAAATTAAAAAGTGTTGTATTTTAATGCTAAATGTTCATGCTAGCTATTTGACCTTCGTAGAAAACAATCCTAATGCCAAATTGTCAGTTTTTAACTTTTTGTATATGTTTTTTTTTTCAAATTTTTTATAATAGTTCAACAATATGAAGGTGTATTCGTAAAATACCGAGGGTCCAATTTAATTTTTAAAAACTCTGCACACAATGTATAATTGCAATTAATCACTAGTTATTCTAAATAGGAGCTAGCTACTAATTACATGCTATTCCAGGAATGCACCGTACCTGTTAAGCTACTTGGCAAAAACCCTTCCACATGCTAAGAATAATACCCTAGCTGCTATCACCGGCATGTGCAAACCTCCACTCAGTTCAACTTCAAGCTACCCGTGGAAGATTACTTTTCCAAGACACTAAGCGATGTAGTCAAACAACTGAGACAGAACTAAATAAATAACATAGATGGATTTCCCCAGGACAGGCACAAAAAGCAGATATTCCCTCTTAAATTTTTTTTTCATAGTTTAGCCCAACGTACGTACATCTCCCCTACATAAATATATATAACTTTTTTCTTAATTATCGTAGATATATATTTTTATTGGGTCTTGCGGATCAATTAATAATAAAACTATATTAAGGCCACGTTCGCAACACATAGTCATGCCCTACAGTAAAAAAACAAAACAGCTTTTTAGAAAAATAATATCTTCAACTAATTATTATAAAACTACACGTATATAGTATAATTTAAAATTAATAACTACTACCATTGAAACATTACTTACTATTGTTTATTACAGATGATTCTACATTGCTGTGATCAAACTTTTTTTTTTTTAATTTGTTGATATTTACAACTGTCTAAAAAATACAACAAGTAAATTTGATCATAATGACATAATGATAATGATAAGATACAGCATGTAGAGAACCTACCCAGTAGTAGAACTCTAAAAACATTTTACAATATAAGGTCACGAGGCCATCTTCTTTTCAGGCGCCTCGAAGGATCGCCAGGAATGAAAGAGGAAGCAAGGTTAGAAACTAGTGGGTTTGGGTGGTTAGGGAGTTTATAATGGAAGGAATGATATCTGGTTCGGGCTAGATCGGTTACATAAGGAACATTTAGGTCTTTATGGATGGTTTTATTAGTAACAAAATAAGGAACATTGAGACGTTCAAACTAACTCCGGACCTGAATAGGGTTGACTTGGAGGTAGATTGTGTATTTGGGTTTTCCAACAAGTAACCGTTCTTTCTAGCACGTAGTCCGTCAGTTATGTCTGTTTTGTATTTTGTCAATTTTTTTTAGTTTTGTTAATTACGTCTGATGTATTTATTAGTTATTATTAATAAACTCACGTTAATCTAAGTTAATAGATACACAAGACATAAGTGACAGGTTTAAGTCATCATATAAATATATAAATCGCTAATAATTGAAAACAAAAACCACCAAAATGAAAATCAATTGAGTTTAAAAAAAAAGTCTACTAAGCCCTATATTTCAAGATTTGTTAATAAAATATATTATTTTTACTTTTTAATTTGTATTAGACGTTTTTCGACAAAGCTGGAATCATCAAACAAGACTGAAAAAACACTGAACGTTGATTTCGACTATTTCAGCATTTACTAGACAAACGGTTTAAACTTCCAACACATTACAAAAGACTGATATACATGACTCTAATAAGGCCAATCTGGACATATGGAGTTGAGCTTTGGGGCTTAACCTATTAAACCTTCGAATTCCTCTCGTATCCAATCCTTACAATCCAAAATATTCAATGCTCCTAACTTGGTCACAAATAAAATCATACATAAAGACTTTAATACTCCATATATAACCATGGAACCAAACTAGATATTCCTTCCTCCCTTGTCTCCTCTTCCATTCCTGGCACTCCTAGGCGCCAGAAAAGAAGATGGCTACGAGACCTGTTAATGTAAAAACGTCATTAGAATGCTACAATGGGTAGTTTGTACGCCTGTATCACTCCATTATAACTGAGATCAATTTTACTGAATGCATAATATAATATACCGTTGTAAATTTTAATAAAGACATTAAAAAAAGTATTTGAAATTTTTAATTAAATAAATTTCGACATATATTATTCAATATATAATGTGAATATCATTGTATAAATAATAGAATTTTATATGTTTCTTTAATTTGTTTAAAAAGTAACAATCTGAAAACATCTTAGCTCTGTTTTTATAGTTTGGACTAAAAAAAAAAAAAAAGTACTTAATCTATGAACTTGATAGGTTCCATTTCTACACAATGTGAACGCTCATACCAGTTCCTTACTCAGTCATGGTTGACTACTACTTCGACATCATCGATGGATATAGCTATGAGGAGTCAGCAATGACCGAACATTTCCACCTTAGTTTATACGATCCTCAACCTTGGAAGGAACTTCGCCTAATCCTAGACCGATAAGAACAACAGATCATGTGAGATATCCGATAGAAAATATTAAAAAAACCATTATTATTAAATTAATCATACATCTAAAAAAAATCTGAATATTATATTTCGAAAAAAATATATATGGCCTGGGTTGAGATCAGAAAAAATAATTAAGAAATAGTTTCAGCTACACGTTTCGCCCACACTGCAAGTCTTCATCAGGGCTAAAATAAAAAACAATGTTCATTATTGCTAACAATGTAGTACTGTTTATTTTTTCACATAAACAAAATTAAAGGTACTTATTAAGGGTTTGTTTTTTTTAAAATCGTCATTTACTATTTCTACCCTGTGTTACTATTTCAATAGGGTATGATAAGACCTAGCTGATATTAAAGAATATTCAATTTTACATTGACATGGCGAGTTTAATGAAAATCATTTGGGTCGTTTTCGAGAAAATCGATTCTATAAAGTAGTACTTCTTCTTAGAATCGATTCTAGTTGATTCTAGCGAAAAAAATTCTGTTATATCCCTGACCATATACTCGCTTTAAATTTCAGTTTCTCACGACTTTCCGTTTTTGAACTAGAATGTTCACAAGCAGACACCAGACCATTCTGTTGGACTTAAAACTCGAATTCGGAATTTTTCACGATCGCAATATACCTTATTATATATTCCATACATAAGTAAGCGAAAGTAAAAGATTAGGTAAAGCTAAACTGAGAGTATGAAAATGACATATGAATGAATTTTTTTTAAAAATATTTATTGTTGCTATTTACAACTGTACATTATAATACATTTAGTAAATCTGATCTAAGTTAAATTTGAGTGTTGTAGGCGTGTAGAGAAAATTAGTAGCACTCTAATGACATTTTACATTAGCTGGTCTCGAGGCCATCTTCTTATGAATGAAATAAAACAGATATAAAGGTTGAAGTATAAAAACATCTAAATAAATAAATAATTGTAAAAAAGTAAAAGATAAAAACCATAAAGACCCATTAATTTACATGAACTGATTAATGTAATATACAAAAAGTATAAAGAATGGTAATTTTTTTTTATACTGTTATGAGAGGAGCTTCTTTTTTGACCGCCAAAGAAGATATTTTTCTAATATTCTATTTTTTATTGCAAACAAATTATTATATTTCGTAGGTGTATTAATTATTGATATACATACATCGTTATTATGGGATTTGGCTATTAATTAACAAAAATACATTATGTATGTCATTAGCTTAAAGGGGAGTAATACTGAAGTTAATCTAATTTATTTATTAATTTAGTTAATTCAGAAATCATTAATTTTAGTTCATTTAATTGGTTCTATTTTAATTTAGAATAATGGAGGCATCAAATAAGTTGTTTTAAGCAATTTTTTATCGTTATAATAACTTAAAACCCACAACAGCATCGAATACCAAACGGAGTAATCAACAAACTACACGTCCAAATGAAAACCGATGTACTTTCCGCCATCAGGTACATTTAGAGAATAGCAATTTCAATAAAATTATATTTATTTTATAATTTGATCAGAAATCAAGAAATAAAATAAAACATAAAAACACCGTGAAAATAAAAGGTACTTTAAAGGATTTTTTTATTTTATTTTAATTTATTTATTGATTTACAACTGTACATAAATACATCAAGTAAATTTGAGGAAATCATAATGGTATGGTACAAGCATGTAGAGAAACTATCCATTGGTAGCACTCTAAAAACATTTTTACAATATAAGGTCTCGAGGCCATCTTCTTTTCAGACGCCTTGGAGGATAGTCCGGAATAAAAGAGGAAGTAAGATTAGAAACTACTGGGTTTGAGTGTTTAGGAAGTTTGTAATGGAAGGATTGACTTCTGGTTCGGGCTAGATCGGTTACAAATGGAACATTAAGGTCTTTGTGGATGATATGATTTGTGACAAAGTATGGAGCATTTAGGATTTTACGAAGGATTTTGGATTGTAAGGATTGTACGAGAGGAATTCGAAGGTTTAGTGGAGCCCCAGAGCTCAACGCCGTATGTCCAGATAGGCCTTATAATTGTCATGTAAATCATTCTTTTGTAATGAATTGGAAATTTAGACCGTTTGTCTAATAAGTGCTGCAATAGTCGAAATCGACGTGCAGTTTCCTATCTTTTCAGTCTGCTGTGAGGATTCCAGGTTAGTCGTTTGTCCAGATGTAGTCCAAGGTGGCGAAATTTTAAAGGAAGATTATTATTTTTTCAAAACCCCAATTTGAAATAAAATTTTGTGTTTAACAGAGCCTGTGTAGTGGGGTTTTGTTTTCATTTGTAACGTTATTCCATTTTAAAACATGAATGTAGTGAATGAGTGTTGACTTTATTTGTGGTAATCTGTGTGATATTTAATGGTATTGGGGCATACCACTATTAGTAGTTAATGATCTTAAAAACTAGGTGTAAATCTACGACTATTTACAATATTTACAGGTTGTTCAAGTGGCTATAATGCTGCCTGTTGCCACCCCACTAGTGGGGGCGTTAAAGGAAGATTTGTTATTTAAGCCCTGTCAGAATATTTCAATGAGGATAAGAGATTCCTTACATTAAACACCACCTAATTTTAAATTTACATGACTAGTATAATCGAAATTGTTAGAGCCGTGGGAGAAATTCAAAAAAATGTTTAAAAAAATCGATGATATAAAGTGGAACTTCGGATCGGTCCGGTAGCGACAAAGTTGCTGTCATATTTGAAGGATTTACTCGCCCCAACCTAGAAGAGGTGTAGCCTTCAGCATTTTGCCCACCTTGGAAAAATAGACGTCCATATTTTCCTAATTTTTATCTGTTTCATTCATACTTTTATCAACCTTCCATTAACCCTTTGATGTTGCATCTTGTTTATGTTATTCCCTCTTTTACCTCGCCACCTATATTCAATTCAGTGATAGTCTGGCCTCCTCGCAAAGCTGAGCATTTCTCTCACCAATACACTCCTAACGTTACATCTTGGTTTCTCATTAGAGCATTTTGCTCACCTGATGTCACCTCACTGGTCACCTCCTGCATTTCTAATTTTAATTCACGAAAGTTCCTTACTAGAGTTCATCAATGTAGTTGTAATAAGTTCTACAGTTTCCTTGTCCTCACTTAGTAATACCAAATCATCAGAGTACCCAAGTACCGGAAATTAATCAACTAAAGTTAAATCCTTTCCGGTATATATCACTTTTCTAATAAAGTATTCTAGTTCTAGATTAAATAAGATAAGTGATAAAGAATAGTTTAAAACCCCACCGAACCTCGAACTACTCAGAACAATGATTACCGATTTGTACCATATTAAAAGTTCGAGCCGTGCTACATCCGTACGAGATTAACTTATTTGGTATTCTCTGTTTAATTAAATTATTAGACAGCTTCATGCGGTCAATAGAATCATAAGATTTTTTGGAATCAAGCCATTTAAAATTATGAATGATCTAATTTGAATTTTGAAAAGATATCATTAATAAAATCTGAACGCCCATTTTTGGTTTTAATGTCAATCCGACTGACCCTTATAGGATTTCTTTATATCATTATGATGAGCTGCGAAACAGATAAAGAATTCCTAGTCTTTTATGAAGACTAGAATGGTTAGAACGGTGAGTAAATTATTCGAACCCGCCTTATTTCGTGACGTGTCCAGTAGAAAGCCTGGAAAGTTGAGACCTGAGGTTAATCTGTGCCTTGAATTGAAAGGTCGGGCTCAAATGTTCCAGGAACTGAGTAATGAACTGGACATGAATACAGTCCAAAGAGGACCATGTGGTCAGTCAGGTATTGGTGGTGGAGTAGAATGGCTACTTTACAGAGCCCTCTGCCAGCGGTCAGCTAAATACATCCCAGCAGGCTGCTCAAGTGGCTGCCTCGATCTGCATACTGTAACATGTTCTGCATAATAGTGATGGCTGAGTAGGGATCGTTATGCATATTGCTCCCAATGCTCTCCTCAATCTAGAGTTCATAATCATTGATGTCATTAAATCTCTAAAAGGTCCAAGAGTTAATTGTACAGAGAGTTCCAGGATTAATTTTCCTAATTTAAAATAAGAAAAAAATTCCTACGAAGATAAGTCTGTTAGCGCTTTGTTAGGAGATCTCTATGGACATCCGAAGATTCACATTGTTATGAATTATTAAGGTTATAAAAAATAAATTAAAATGTGTTCCAACTACTTTATTTATTAATGTAGTAGTTATAAAAGAGCAATTTATCGTTAGTTGGTTCATTGTTTTTGATCAAAATCGTTAGAGTCGTTTTGGATAAAGTCGAAAAAATTCGAAAAATCGATTTTATCGATTCTGGTCCGTCGATTACATCGAAAAGGATGCAGTCACATATACCCGCCTTAAATATTTAATTTCAGTTTGTTATAACCCTTTTTTTGGTTGTTCACAGATACACACAGGTCAGAAACTTGGTTATTTGGACTCAGGGAACTCAAAAATTATATTTTCATCTGAAACACGAATTCTAAATTTTGCAAGATCGCAATACTATATATTCCATATATAGGTAAGTGAAAGTAAAAATGAATTAAATTTTAAGATAATCACAATACAGCTTTTCTCTTCATTATCATCAGTTGTTTTTTAAGGTATGTTCTAGAATGTTCATTTTTAATATTTCGTCAGATCTCCTATACTCCTTTCTTTCGGGTCCAGGTTCTAAATCAGTAGTAGCAGATATAAATAATAATTATTCATAAATAATAAAAAAAAATTATAATCTGAATTCTCTAAAATTAGACCAGATCAGGGTTCGAGAGCCCTCTTTGGGCACACCTAGCCTCAATAAACTGGGTAACCTCAATCTAATAATAATAATAAACTGACAATGACAATAATGATAATGGAGATGAAAATAAGATAACAAATTCAATAAATATTTAGGATACAACGTAATTGGTTCTTATGATTTTATTGATTTAGTGCATATCATACGATTTTTAAATCGTTAAAAAATAAATAAATAAATTCCTTAAATCAAAATAGTTGATTATTTGAGTGGATGAGTCACAGGATATAAGTGGCAATTTTGTAAGTGAGAGGAATTTTTGCCTCCTGATCCAAATGTCTAATTGTCTAATTAATCAAGTAACACTAACAACAGAAATAAATGAAATACAAATTATAAAGGAGTATTCTTATTTGAAGGTAATTTGTGATTTGTTATTGCTCTGGGTGATTTCTTCAGCCTTTTTACTTCAACCTTTTATTTTTTATTAATTCTTAATTTGGTTATTGAAAATATAAATTAGAAATAATTAATACATAAACTCAGTGGTCCGTAGAAAGTAGTAACATAGGCCTGATATGAAATAAATTAACGTTTAAAAATTTAAAATACCACGAGTTTCCATTTTTCCCCCTTATCAGATCGGATATATATATATATGTATATAGTTCCTGAGATATTGATTTCTCTAAATAAATCCACCAACTACTGATTTGTCAGTACAGTTTTGTACGAAATGTTGCTTTTTAAAAAACTATTTCGATAGAACTATTAATCGTTAATATCACTATTAGGGATCATATATTAGCAAATTTACTCTACTTTAAATGACGTTCCCTTAGGTTTTCTAAATCTCCGAATGAAACATTAATTGTTTTTAACGTTTTGGAACAACCGCCATTTTTTATTCCCCCTACCTATACTTGACAGACTCATCAATTCAGAC
Source organism: Halyomorpha halys (assembly GCF_000696795.3). Taxonomy (NCBI): domain Eukaryota; kingdom Metazoa; phylum Arthropoda; class Insecta; order Hemiptera; family Pentatomidae; genus Halyomorpha; species Halyomorpha halys. Next base: position 17,276 of record NW_027105160.1, on the reverse strand, counting down.
TAGTAATTATACATAGTTTTCAGAAAAGGAATCAAAAATTTGGGTTAAATAACTGGGGCTCTTGTACAATTAATGTACATAGTTCACGTTTGTAAGACATCAACAAATTTGGCTGCACCCCTTTTGAGCAAAAAGCAGTTTATTGCACAATTACCTTTAAATTTGTTGAAAAGAAGAAAAACAGTACAAATTCAATTTTTTCCTCATTTTTTCCTTTTTGTAACTATAGTGTTTGTATCTTTTTTAGTCCTGACGAAGCCCTGCAACGTGGTGCGAAACGTTGGCTCAATAAAATAGTATAATTATCTACTATTTGAGTTTTTTTGACCATATTCCATTCATCTATACACACGGTCAATCAATAATCTTCCAGTACAAATTCAAGTTCAAATTTATTAAAACACAAAATATCTAAGGAACTTTATTTTATAATATTTTTAATAGTGTGGCGACTCTACTTCTGTCTGTTGGTCACCACTCAAGCTGCAGTTTAAACATTACCAACTGAAACGGGAACTACTCAAGTCGTCAGGCAAATATCGTTCATTGAAATGTTTATTTCTTCTAAATAATTTAACTTGGCTTTTATATAAACACTTTATATATATATCATTATACTTATACCCATTATATTATAAATATACCCATATTTATTTATACTTTGTATTTTATGTAATATTATCTACTTATACTTTAGTTTATCCGCATAGCATAGCAAACCAAGAGTTTTTAAAATGAACTAATCTATTTTAAAATGAACTAGAATTATATACTTAAAACAAATGACTTAAAATAAATAATACAGTTTCTAGTAGAGTTCCTCATTGCGACAGGCACTAACTGAAATGTACGACTGTAAGGTACGAGCATCCCATGCGATATTAAACTTTAATTCATGGATTCCAGTGGAACCGCAAACAAATTCCTAAGCGATAAGCTAATAACCTCTCTAAGAATTGGGATTATTCCCAAGGAAAATACAATTCTTAGAAATAAAAGTTTCTAGTCACTCTTATTTTGTGATTTACATTTCGCAAGCTGGTGCAATAATAAAGACAAAAAATTTACCTTTAAAAAAAGAACCTTTACGTCAAAAAATAATATAACAATTCATTATTTTCTTAATAATATTAGAGATTATGAAATACAATGGAACCACGATATAACTAAAAAGAAATCTTCTCATAACAGAAATCGTTAACCATCATACAACATATTTTTACAACGAAAACCTTTATTTAACGGAAAGGACTTCACATCGTCTATATATCCTCTTCAGTAAAGCGTATGGAATGGATTTAATAAGTGTTGTGTACACATAAGTAATGTGACTTATAAATGTCAATTAGCACTCAAATTGAAGCTAGTTTAATGTATTATAAAGTAGTTTCTGACGCTTATCTTCGTAAGAGTAGTAGTATTAAAATTTATATTCATATGCGGATATTATAAAAACTACTACCCATAAGAAGATACGTGTTATAAACTACTTCATAGTAAGTTAGGTTACCTTTATTTTGAGCGCTGACATATGTCTTATAGTTTCAGAGATATATTTTTACGAAAATTAAATATTTTATTCGAACAAGTAGAAATTAACATTTTGTGAATTTATTTGAGCAAATATCATAAAAACTACTACTCCTACAAAGATAAAAGTTAAATACTATATTATAGTAAATTTCATTAGCTTTAATTTGAATGCTAATAGATATCTATACGTTACATAGTTCCCGAGATATAGATTTCTCAAAATAAATTCACTAACTATTATGACATAATCGAACAGTGTAAAATAAATTATATACAAGATTTACACTTTCGACCTGAAGATCCCCGAGCTCACTCTATCTCCCGTATGAGGGGTAGAGCAGAGCTCAAAAGATCCCAGCGCATCCCTCTCACCGCATCACAGGCCAGTGAAAACTGAGTAAGTGCACAAAAGCCGCAATCTCTCTACAGAGTGGAGCATCTGGTCATTGCCAGAACTCTAATGCTGATCATTCAGTATATTGTTATGAGGTAAGTTTTTCTGTTCTCGGCTCTTTACTATAAGGGGTCAGGCAGAAAAACATATTAAGTTTGTAGAAATATTTTATATATGATTTAAATTTGAGTAACAAATTTTATTCTTTATCAAAATGAGGGTGCCGGTATTTTTATATACTATGAACATGTTTCAATTACGATGCGTATAATCTTTCTCAGATCTCATATGTTCACTTATCACTTAAATAAGGTTTAATGCCATGAAATTTGTAATAATTAATGTGGGTTAACTCAATTTTAATCTCAAAAAAACAATCAAAACTGAACAATTTTTTCCAGTTTAATCGTGATTATTTTTGGCAAGCTACACAAGGTATAACAGTCATTTCCCAAACTAAAACTTGCGGTCGTTAACGTGCCAGAAGCTTTACAACCATTATATACGATATTACTATAGCCGACCTATGGTGACAGAACTGTCACAGTTGCTGAAAACTGTCACCTTATAGTATGTAGTTTTCGCACCTTTCAACTGTTCCAAACACAGTACTGCACTACATATGGAGAACTTTTTTACTACTTAACTTATTGCTTAGTAGAAAGGGCCTTACGGTGGCCTGTTTTATAGCAGCAGTACCGCATCCAGGATATGATAAACTGCACACAAGCGGTATCTGATCGCTGCGGACTGACCTACATCCTCCCGGGGTCGAGTGTGGGACAATCGATAGCATACATATAAATAGATTTGCAACAGCTATCGAACCATTATCCATATCGATACAGTAGGTCGGAGGGAGGGGAGGGGGTAATTACGGTGGGCTGAATGGTACCTGTAGTGGGGTCTCCTCGATTCAGTGTCAGTAGGGTACCGAGATTTCATAGCGTTCTATATAATAAAACCAGGTTGTAACAGCTCACTCAGCTATCTAACTCACACTATCTAAAAAAAAAATGCACATGAAATTGAAATTATTAGTTGTTACCCTTTTGCTGTAGAAGTGCAATAAGGCTGGTTTAAAAAAAGTTGGACCCTGAGTAGTTAAAAAAAAAGTATAATTGTTAAGATTCGACTAGTGCATCATATTTAAACAGAAATAGAAAAAATACTTAAACCAGGAATACATCCATTTAGAGATCTTTTTGATAATGGCCCAATGGTTGAAATGTTGGAGAGGAATACAAATAGTTGAGACAATGGATCAAATGAAGTTGAAATTTTAAATTATTATCAACTATCAAAAGGGAGGTAAATACATAACATATAAATAAATTAATAATAAAAAAAAAACATATATTCCCAGGATGTTACAGCATATTAAAAAAAATCCAATTAAAGGATAATAACTAACATATGATTGTTAGGCGTTGATGACCAGAGGGTTTTACGCCTTTAAGAAACAATCATATCACTAACATATGAAATTAATGCTACTCGAAGTTGATGAGTAAAAACCATGTGATGTGCCAACCGCGTGGAATTTTATTTTAATTAGTTTGTCTAACTTTACTTTTTTAAAAATTTATTTATTCAAATTTACTAATGTTTAATATATTTTTATTTGTTTTGTTCTACTTGATACTTTTTTTCTCTTCAAAATTTATTTTTTGAAATTTACAAATCTATAAAAAAAAATAAATACATTAAGTAAATGTGATAAATGTTTCAGAACAAATGACAATCTTAGGAAGAAACCAGCTAATGGTGGGGTAAATTAGAAGATCCCGTGGCATCTTCTTTTCAGACACCTCGGAGGATTAACAGGGATTGTTAAGGATGATAAATTAAGAACTAATGGTGGGTAAGAATTTTGGAACGAAAGGAGGTATAACTATTTCGGGCCAATCTGCAACGAATGAGATGTTAAGGTCTTTATGGATGAATTTATTTGTGACGTAATAAGGAGCATCTTAGATTGTAGCAATTTAAGGAGGATTTGAGATTTTAAGGATTAGATACGGGAGTAATTTGATGGTTTGGTAGAGCTCCAAAGCTCAATTCCGTATGTACAAATAGGTCTCATTATCATAGTGTATAAGAGTTTTTGTAGTAAATGGTACGTTCAGAGCGTTTGTCAAGGAGATGTAGTATCTACGAGAATACCTTTTTTAAGTGCACATACTTTCTTAACTGTTCTCTTTAACAAGTAAAATCCCGAAAGTAATAACAGTTGAATGTATTAGCAAAGGAATTTCATATCTGAGTGAAAGTTAAATAATATTATATCATTTCTGAAATCGCTTTGCTAGCTTTCAGTTGGAATATGGACGGATGCCATGAAACAAGAGCTTGCAGTAAACATTGGGACAAAGCGGCTCCAGGATGTGACGGGGTCCAGGGTTGGTAAACAGGGGGAGGTAGGGAGGGTGCTTGCCAACTGGGGATGAGGGAGTGGAAGGAGAGATATGTCTTATAGCAGCTATCGTTTTATATGAGTATATATCTAAAGAGATATCAGACAAAAACAATAAAAAAAAATTAAGAAAATGGCAAACGCATGAATACTGGAATAACACTGATTTATTCTGACTCTCAATTCCTTTTATATCTCTGTTACCGGTGTATCTCTATTACACCTCTGATATCGGTGTTTATTTACACAGGGAGATAGGATTAAGGCTGACGACACGCCTTCTCAGACCCATAGATATATATTGCAGAAATTTTAATGGGGGATTAATGGACTTTTGTTGTTTATTACAATTAGCTTTACAGATAATAATGGGTCGTTATTAATCCTCTCTGTTTTGATAATCTTTTATATCATTCCAATTGATTACACACTGTTTAGTAAACCACCAAACATGATTATGGAAATAAGTGATTTTCGAGGAACCTGGAAACTTGGTAGTCCAATGAACAATTTTTGGCTGGTGACACAGATTTGGATCCAAAAGAAGACCTCTACAAGCAGTCGACGACGATGAACTTAGGCTTGCTGAAGAAGAAGCTCTTTACCAAATACCTTAAGGACTTGCAGCATAAGTTAATACAAGTACAACGTATTAAAGACCATTGGCAAAGTAAATAAGATAGAAGAGCTAAGGGCACCTCATGGACTTATGAGCGGAGGCAGCTGGAGCGTCAAAACCAATTTTTGTATCCAAAAAATGTTGATAAGTGTGGTTGTCCATAGTTGGAATATTTTTTTTTTTTTTTACACAGTGGTATAGATGAAACCATCAAATCCACATCGTACTACACTGATACTGATATAATACATAATATTTTTATAATATAAAATATTTTTTTTTTTATAATTTATTTATTGTTATTTACAACTGTATAAAAATATATACAACAAGTAAACTTGCTGTAGGTGACATAGTGACATGATACAAACATGTGGAGAATCTACCCATTGATACAATTCCAATAACATTGCTAGAGGAGAAGATCTTGATGCCACCTTCTTTTCAGACGCCTAGGAGTATTATTAGGTAATGAAGGAGAAGCTAGGTTAGAAAAAAGTGGATTTGGGTGGTTGGGAAGTTTATCATAGAAGGAATGGTATCTGGTTCTGGCCAAATCGGCAACATATGGGACACTGTGGTTCTGATGGATGACTTGATTTTTAACAAAGTTTGGAGCATTAAAGATTTTACGAAGGATTTTGGACTGTAAGGATTGGATTCGGGAGGAATTTGATGGTTTAAGTGGAGCCCCAAAGCTCAACTCTATATGTCCAGATAGGTCTTTCAAACAATTAAGAGAAAAAAGGAAAAAAAAAAAAGGAAAAACTTGCATTCGTTAATCGGAAGAGAACTTAATCTTACCCAGTAAAGATACTAATCAAGCTGTGTTACAAAGTCTTTCCACATTCATCTTAATCGCCAGAATTATCTCCAACAGATCTTTATCTGTTCAGAAATTTGGACAGCTTCATTCAAAATACAATTTTTGAAAATGATTTTTAGGCCAATGACTGATTTAATTTCTTCACAAAAACCTGAATTTTTCAGTTCTGGAATTAAAAATTTGATAACACTTTGGGGGAGATGTAAAGAAAATGAGTGTTAATATTTAGATTTCATAAAGCTAAAATAGTGCAAAGCTTTGTTTTTCTAACTTACGAGGAATCATAGCTTAAACGGCGATAAAGGGCTCATTAGGAATAATTGTGGCTTAAACTGTAACTACAACAAACATTAAATTATTTTACACTAATACAAAAAAAAAAAAACCTTGCGGGACTTGCGGGAAAAACAACACTAGACGAATATTATTCTAGAACGAAATGAATAAATAGGAGCAAAGAGAGTTTGAATAGAAGCAGAATAGAAGCCTGAGGGCACATTAAATGAAAACAAGCTTTTCCAATCAACCCTTTTGTCTGTCAAGTGGTCCATTGTTCGGCTTAACCAAGCATCCTCTCTCCCTTTGCAGTTCTACAGGAATTCCTCTACCACAGCCTAAGTCCTACTGCCGGTGAGGAATAAGTGCACTTTACCAACAAGCATTCAAAATGTACTCATGCAAAAAATTAAGTTATGGCGTTTTTAACAGCCTAACTATCCTGAAGTTGGTTCAAAAATAAAATAATTTGAACACAAGTTTATCAACTTATAAGAAATACGGACTTTGACATGGGCCAAAAACATAAAAATTGAGAATATGATCATTTTCGGACATTTAATTAGATGACTCCTAGTTAGTAGTTGAAAAAGTGCATTAGGAATTTTTTCAAAAAATTATGTATTTTTATGTGAAGAAGATGGTGCTGTCAGCAAATAAAAAAAAATTTCATTCGTGCCGTAGTTTCGATCTAAATGTCAGGTCTTCATCGGGGCTAAAAAACAATATGAGATAAAACAATCATTCAGAGAAATAAATAAACTAAAAGATTTGGAAATATACATAGCAATGAATTGAAAATAAAATAGTTGATTATTAACCATGGAAGTAGATAGTAGTAGATCGATATCAATGAAAGATAAAATATAATATTAAACTAAAATGAAAAACATGATACAATAGGGAAGTAACTTTATATATATACATATATAATTTTATCGCGGTTGGACTATAACGCATATCATAACTCAAGATATCTACTCACCACATTGATACTAATTTGATTTTTGGCTAACCTACTTTTAATGTATATTATTCTAAAAAGAAATGAATAACTGGGAGCAAAGAGAGTTTGAATAGCAGCAGTAAAGCCCTGAGGGCACATTACATGAAAACAAGCTTTTGCAATCAACCTTAAATCAAATTGAAACCTATTTGGTTTTCGGCTAACATGTAACCTTTTACAGATTTAAAAAAAAAAAAATTCCATTAATTACAGAAATGAACACAGAATATTACACAGATAGCAGAAGCCTCGGTAAAATAAATTTCTGACTGTTTATGCCATCAATCTAAATCGATTTTCAAACTTTACAATATATTTTATGAATAGTAATAAAAATTATTCAAATTGATTGGAGAAGTTTGTCGGGGAGTGCGGTCAGCAAAGAACAAGATAAATAAACAAAACAATATTTATTTATTTTATGCCGACGTTTCGACATGAGTTTCAAGTCTTCATCAGGGGTCATGGCGTAAAAGCTGGGCAAAACTGTCGGACAATGGCCAGTTCTGGCCCAGCTTTTACGCCTTACTCCCTGATGAAGACCTGAAACTCAGGTCGAAACGTCGGCATAAAATAAATAAATATTGTTTTGTTAATTTATGTTGTTCTTTGCTGACCGCCTCTCCCCCCCCCCTCCGACAAACCTCTCCAATCAGCAATTTACGGTCAACTATCGAAACCTCATTAAAATTATTCAAGTTGTCTCAACCTTCTTTATTTAAACATAATTACAGGTCTAACGTTTCGGCCAATCCGGTATTCACCTAGAGCGATCTTAATTTTAGTATTATAGCATTAAAATTTGCAAGCTAATATGCCCAAGTAAATTTAATACATTTAAAATAAACCTGTTTGTCACTGCATCATTAATTCCTATCCTTTACACTTTCAATGATGGTAAAATGCAATAAGTGTTTACTATAATTAAGATTTTCTTGATGATGGCGGTATAAACGAAACGTTGGACAAGAAGTTATGTTTTAATAAAGAAGGTTGAGACTATTTGGATAATTTTTGTTATTATTAATAAAACTATCAGTCTCGAAGAAGATAATAAAAATATTTAATTTATTTCATTTTTAAAAATTATATAGAAAAATTAAACATTGTCGTAATAAAATAATCTTACTAGAGACGGTAGGTCCTAGAAGAGGTATGCAGGTCCAGCTATTCCTGGTATGTTTACCACCTAGGTGTTGGGTCTCGAGCTTCCAATCTGGAAGTATGCTGTGTTTAGTATCGATGGAACTATTAGTATACTGGAAAATACCTCCGTTCATGTTCTAACTCAAATAAATTCCAAATAAAAGTAAAACATTGTAATATTCCGTTGTTCAAATTAGTTCGTTTAATTAGTTTGTTAATCGAAATACAATTTCAATGAACTTTCGGATTATTTTATTTTTATAATTCTCAATATTAGGACAATACATATAGGAAACATAATAATAAAAAAAAAAGCAAGGAAAAGGTAAACAGTAACAAGGTTGGGTATAAAGTAAACATTGGAGTAGAGTTCCACTCACCTGGTACTACAATCATTACTAAAATTGAAGGCGTTCTGTTACAAATAGTAAATTTTGAGAAAATTAAGTTCAATTTTTATTTGTTGAATTCTGTTATGTTTTGAATTGTACATAGCTCCTTCTACATCTAGGTATCACAGCTATGTTCTGAAATGTAAATAGCTCCTTCTACATCTAGGTATCACAGCTATGTTTTGAAATATACATAGCTCCGTCTAGAGCTAGGTATCACAGCTATGTTTTGAAACATACATAGCTCCTTCTACAGCTAG
>NW_027105160.1:0-7468 GCF_000696795.3 Halyomorpha halys | reverse complement strand
GGTATCACAGCTATGTTTTGAAACATACATAGCTCCTTCTACAGCTAGGTATCACAGCTATGTTTTGAAATATAAATAGCTCCTTCTACATCTAGGTATCACAGGCATGTTTTGAAATGTACATATCTCCTTCTACATCTAGATATCACAGCTATGTTTTGAAATGTAAATAGCTCCTTTTACAGCTAGGTATCACAGCTATGTTTTGAAATATATATAGCTCCTTCTACATCTAGGTATCACAGCTATGTTTTGAAATGTAAATAGCTCCTTTTACAGCTAGGTATCACAGTTATTAATTGGATTTTGAGGTTATAGTACCTTACACTAGCTATATAGGCACTTCCACTTCATCCACACTAAAGATTTAAAAAAATAATACAAAAATGTTACATAGCCCCTACACCATCTACTTACCCCTTCAATTGTTACTATAGGGTTATTCATGATGTGTTAAATACAAAATGATTAACCATGTTAAGTTTTATAAGCATAGGATTGAGAGCAACCCTATTTAAATCCATGAGAGCTCCTGGAGGACATGCAAGTGGGCATCTTGTGTTATTGTTTACTTCAAAGTTGCTGTTTATTAGGACTAAGGGAGTAAAATCTAATTGTCATCAACACCCATAAAAACCCCTAAGGTAGTGAAAAGTGGTAGTTATATGAAAGTTTGGCTACTGAATGTCTTATTTAAAAACGACTAAAGCAATCAAAACATAAACTATGAGTAAGTAACCTAACACAACTAACAAAACGGTGACGAACTCAGCTGGTATGATGCATGACGTCATTCTCCATTTAACAGACCTACTAACAGGCTGTCGACCATTATATGTTATATCTTTTTAATATGGTAAAATAAGAAAAAAAATTCTCCATTTAACACGCTTTAACATGTTAAACTAAATATCATGAATACCCTTTATATCGATAAAGATGGAGGGTCTGAAATGGAAATTTAGACAACCGCGCTCGGACCCAGTCTCAATATCGCAGCTGGCCGAGGGGACGGAACCAAGAGCTGGAAATAGCCACATCTTTCTCCACAGCAAACATTATTGATCCGCAGGAGTCTCCTATTGCCACGGCTTTTCTTGAAATTGACACCGCCGCATATTGCCATCGCTGTCCTTCGCAGGAGAATTCTCCAGTTGAATAAGCATAGCGGAGAGGATTCGGATGGCATTCAGCAAACGTGTAATTTAATGAAATATTGGAATATGTCAGCGATTTTATACATATGGGCCCAGTTTTTAAGTGGGGCATAGCGCAATATCAAAATATTAGGGGGCAAACGCTGCAATCCATTTAAAATACATCTCAAACTTTGAGGCATTATCTGAAGTGACTAAAACGTAGGTATTACACAGTAGACATTATGGTGCAATTTTAGCATTAATTCGAATATGTTTAATAAAACAAAAGCTAACATTCCATAATTGGTACATGTATGGGTAGATATAACTACAGTCTATCAACAACTACTACAACTACAACTACCTTCTATGTTCGTATGGGTCAATCTCAATCTCTTTCTTCACAAAGTCTATATTCCCTTCGTATTTGCTAACACTCTACTTGTTTGTCACTAGTAGGGATCTAAACTTTTTTTTAAATTTAAATTTGAACAGTAAGCACTATGTCAACGCCAGAAGATAAAGTGAGCAGTGTAGTAGAAAAGAAATATTCATTTGTTTGTAAGATTAACAACAGAGACCTAAATTTTATTAGAAAAATCATGTACGGAAAAATATTTTTTGAAAAAAAAATTGGCATGAGTAAGATGAATAAATTGTGCCAAACGTATTCTCCTCCGATCACCAAAATGATTCAAAACATAAAAACTAAAATTAAAAAGAAAACCAATGATAGTTAGCTTTTAAAATATTATTCAGCACATAATTAATACTTTTACATACCATAAAATTAATTGGTCACACACTGCATTTGCTTGGCTTTATTCTTCACTAAGTCTGAATGATCTTCACGCTTTATTTCTTTTTCTCATCTTTCTTTTTATACCCATTCTTCTCTACTCTTTTCGTATATTTCTTCCTGACCCACGGTTAAGTTATGTTCACATCTTTTTATTTTCATATTTACTCATCACTCCTTTTGGTTTAAAAAATTTATATTTTTCTTTTTTCATTCTATTATTTTACTTGCATATTCCATTGGTTAAATATATTTTCTTTTTCATTTTTTTTCTATAATTTTATTTAAATTTATGTATATATATATTTACTAAGTAGATTTTCTCATTCATATTCATATTAACGTATTCTTTTTGGCTTATATAATTTTGTATTTTGTTTCTTTAATCATATTATTTTACATAAACATTTAATTATTTACATACGTTTCATTTTCCATTTTTTTAATAATTTTTATTTACTACTTATACTTACTAACTAGATTTTCATGTGAATTTTACTCTTTCTTAATTTAAATATTAATTTTCTCGTATAGCCGTTATGTCCTTATAAGACAATACATGTCTTGCAACACTATTTATGTACCTATAATGTTAGTTATTTTCTAATCATTCCGACATTTCTTCAGTTCATTATGGTTGTTATCTTGTTTTTTATTCTTGGTTTTGATGAAAGCTTGAAATTCTGGCCAAAACGTTAAAACTAATAAATTTTTTATTTATTTGTGTTCTTCACTGAACACACCCTGACCATCTTCTCCTCATTTATATATATCCACGTTCAACTATTAACTCATTATCTAAAATATAATAAATATTATGCCAATGTTAAAATTATTAACTCATTATCTAAAATATAATAATAATTATGTCAATGTTAAAACAAAGAACGGCGAGGTTGAGCAGGCTTAAACAAGTTGCAAGAAAAGTCGAAGTAACACTCCTACAGACAGGACAGACAACTTTTTTTTGGATAGCGTGTCAAAAATAATTTATTTCACTAAAATTAACTAGATGAGAACGTAATACCGCGTAATGCTACGTAATACAATATAATACTGGCGAACGGAACCGTGGAACCGAAAACTCTCGGTTCATTAAAAGTATGAAATAGTTACAAAATGTAACTAACATTTCGAAACAATGATCTAATAACTAATAGAAACCGTTGGGAAATGGGACTAGGCAGTTCACACTGTTGGGGTGAGATATAGAAGCGGTTGGGACATAGCTCCTCCTAACGTGGAAATGGGATAGATGAACATGCTCCTTTAATTTGGTCCAGAAAACAGGACTCAAAAAATTAAATATTTATGACAATAGGAGAACATAAGCTAAAAAAAAATATTGGATTATACAGTTCCCCTTCCAGATCCTATTTCCTAAGTTTAGGACTCCACAGTTTTTTAAATAATACCTAGAAATAAAAATCCTGAAATTAAAATCAATGAAAATTTGCTTGAAACAACTACATTTAATATTAGGAAAATAAAAAAGATAAACAAATATAGATAAAACTACATACAAATAGAATCCAAGCAATCGCCTCATACAGCATGCATGCCTCAGGACTGGAATGGCACGTTCATTTTTTCCTATGTATTCAGAATTTCTAAATTAAACTTATTAAGTTATTTATAGTGGTGCTGAATAAAGTTTCAAGTAATAGTGAAGTCAACTTTGTAACCTCCTCCATACTTCCTCCAGTGCATTTAAATCTGGAATTTCTAATAGAACAGGGTACCTTTTTTATTTACAGATTATGGTAGTAAATTTAAGACGAAATCACATTTGGCGTTTTTTGATCTGAAGCGTAATCACCAAAGCTGCGATTTTTTAAAATAGTTTTTTGACAATTTTTAAAGCGTAAACTGGGAGAAAATCAAATTACATCGAATTGAGAAAATCGACGGTATAAACTAATTTAAAAATTAAATTTTCTATTTGAAAAAGAAATGGAAAAGTTTACAAAATAGATTTTACTAAACTAGAAAAAATAGGGGGGGGGGGGAATGAGTCTTGAACATCCCTATAGTTCGTGTGGCAAATTAAAAAAAATTATTTATAAAGTAAATTTAAATATAAATATAAAAGTAACATTAAAAATAGTCAATAAAAATTAATACATATAAAGTTTCAAACTGAATGTATTTGCCATACACATACGAGTGATAACTTAAGTAGCACTTAATACTAAAGTTGGGAAACCCAACGTCATGAGACAAAAGAATACTAGACATTCTCTTGTAATCACTGTAATTATTAATTATTATTTATTTATTTTTTATCAAAATTACGTTTTAATTGTATAAGCTAATTATTTATTTTATGAATTCTATTCTTTATTTTTTTTTGTTTCTTTCATTCTTTAATTACATAATTATTATAATTTATTTATTTTTACTAATTTATGTTTATCATCTAAAGTTATTTAATAATTATAATATTGTAAATAAATAGGGATGCCTTTTACATGAGACTAAACCCCACAACATCAATTGTTAAAAACAATTCAAATTGTTATAACAAACATGTAAGGCCCACCAGATCGGCCTGGTTGTTATGTTATATGCTAGAACAACTTTAGTAACTTCAATTTGCTTTTCAGTCTTTTCGAATGCTAATGATGGAGCGAGGAAGTGGAGGAACCATGGAAGACAAGCAGCTGGACCATGTTTACACAATAAAGAGCATCCGCACACATCCGCAAGCCAGATGACATTGTTCTGTGTGCCGCACCACATGCTAGGAGACGCCACAAAACATTAGGACCACCCGGCTGACCATCGTATAGTCTACAGTGTGTAGAGGAATGTCTGTGTTTATACCATCATGGTGTTTACATATTCATGTAACATAGTTTGAAATTATGTTTCAGGAATTTATATCTCCTTTCGAAAGATCGCTAAGGTTTGTATTTCACTCAGGACCTTTCTATTAAAGGAAAATAGCAGTTTTAACATTTTATTGATTATTATTATGTGATGTTTTATATTTTAATTTTTTTTTTTTAATATTTTTTTATTGCTATTTACAACTGTACATTATAATACATTTAGTAAATCTGATCTAAGTTAAATTGGAGTGTCTATTTTAATTAAATTTGACTTTGTAATGGTTAGATTGTAAATCTGTTACGTGCTCAAAAAGATCAGTCTACAATCTTACAAGAGCAGATTATAATACAAAAATATTACCGTTAGACCAGCCCTACAACTAAAAGTCAACATTTTATAAATATATTTTATATATTATATAAACTACTTCATAGCTCATTAAACTAGCTTTGATTTCAGAGCTAATAGATATATATAGGCTAATAGATATATCTACGTCCATCGTTCCTGAAATATATATTTTTCTCAATAAATTCAATAACAATTAATTTTTTTTGGTATATATTTCATGAAATGTTGCTTTTTAAAAAAACAGAAACTATTGAACTCCAACTAACTCCAGAATTATTGAATGTAAACAGCTCTACTAGAGCTCATATTTTTGCATATTTACTCTACTTTAAGTGATGTTCTATTAGGTTATTAATATTATAATGTATGAAGTGAATGAATGAAAAAATATTTTTTTTTTTAACGTTTTGAAACAGCCACTATTTTGTATCCCCCTAATTATACTTGGCAGGCTCATAAGTTTTTAGTAGTAACTAAACGTTATTTTCATTGAAGTAATAAAAAAATTGGGGTGAAATACTTGACTCTTTTTTACCGAGCTCTTGTACTATGTCCAACCGGCATTACAGGTGAAGGTTGTTGTAGAAGGTTGACAGTAGTTGGACTAGCACTACACGTACTATCAATTATAACGTCAGACCTACAAACAGTAAATGCTGTTTACACCATGGTAATTTCAACAACAGTTGCTGACTTCGCTGTATAAAAGGTTGCTTGTCGGCGTATAAAAGGGCCCTTGTGTTGATTTTTGCTCCTTCAGTTGCTACAAACGCTATCCCGCAGTACTTCTAGACACTTTCTAACATACCATCATATAGTATGATATTGTTGGTTTTAAATAAACTATAAAATACATTATTTTTTTAAAAGGGAAATTAAAATTATTCTTACTAGAAAATGCAATCATTTCAATTAAATATGGTAAAAAAACATTGCCTTTCTTGAAGCCAATTATATTTCCCACAATAATAACAAATCATACAAAATTGTTTAGATAGTAACCTTTAGAAAAATGTTAAAATAAAACGGTTTAGAAATCGTGCAGAATACAATTTCACCTTTTTCTTTTCAATTTGTTAGAGGAAGAAACGTAATGAGACTTCTCTCCGCGTGCATTATTGACTTTCACATTCTAATAGAATTATTTATTAATACATAAAACAACTTTAGGTTCAATTTTATTGTTATTATTATTATTTTGTATTCTAATTTCTAATTCATCAAAATGGGACAGATGAAGACGGTGGAGCAAATTAGGGTACCTGGCATGCTAATTGAGAATGTAAATAATAATTGACTGGGAATGAAGACTACTACTATATTTGGGGTGATTGGTTCCAAAACTCATTCCACATATTTTTCTTCATATTTACAAGTTTTATATTGATGACATCGAACAAAGGAAAAATAAAAAAGAAGAAAAATAGGGAGGGAGAAAAAAAATCGAGATTTCCAAAAGGCACTTCTTAACCATCTAATTCAATTTTGGGAGGATGTAGTGGTGCACAAAATACTAAAAATAGTGAAATAAAAATTGTGGACCAGACAAAATTATTGAATGAAAATTATTCCCGCTTTCATTGTATATTGTCTGCCCCCCCCCCCAAAAAAAACCTACTTGCATAATTTCGGTTTATTTGATACAAAGGGGACAGGTTAAAGATGCTCACGAGCAGGGGTGAATACATTATATTATAAGATATATTAGAGAGGAATCACTCAGTGAGTAAGGTGCAGAGCTTACACCAAGAATCCGAATTTGAATCCTGCTATGGCAGATTATTTGTTTTGTGACTTCAGCCCCTTGAGTCAATCTTGTGGGGTTCCCTTAATCGGTGAAAATCTGGCCGTTGAGCATGAACAAATAACCTCCTTGCAGCATTTCCTTACAAAGTATTGAACCCTTGGAATAATTTTTATTTTCATAAGATATATTATAATGTTAATATGTATATTCCCAAAACTTGAAAATCGTGTTCTATGGTTATAAAACGTTATAAAAATGCACCCCTACCTCTCTCTGATAACATTCAAGACACTGAAAAATTATATTATTTCCGATTAAATTAAAATAAATAAATAAAATATTAAATTATATTAAAATACGATAAAACTACATTTAATTTAGGTTTTCGAAACAAATAAAAAAATAAGTTATGAACTGAAAGTCTCTCAATACAATTCTGTTAAGGCTAAATGTACCCTTCCTGGGACGCACCAGAATTTACTTTTCTATTTACTCTTGAACGGATGGTCCGATTTCGGATCTGTAAAGTGCATTTTCTTTTTTTCTAAAATAAAAGTTACTGAAATTAGGTTAAAAAATCACCAATCCAATAATAAG
>NW_027105159.1:7639-7964 GCF_000696795.3 Halyomorpha halys | reverse complement strand
GTTTACTTGTTTTATAGCTTCCTCCTCTGTCCCCACCAGTAGGGCCAGATCGTTTGCGAAGGCCAGGCACTTTACTTTTACATTTTCCCTATTGTCTGAAGCAAAAATATAATATTTATTAAAATATATTACTGATTTTGGATCCATATAGGCTAGCAGTAATGCATACAAGTATGTATAGCCTTATCCACCACCCACCACTTAAATCCTGATGGCTTATAAATGACCAGTGAGTACTCTTAACTTTAAACTCCGAGGAAATCTTTTCAGAGATATGTCAAAATAATATAAGAAATAAGATTAGAAAAACATGTTAGACAAGCTA
>NW_027105159.1:3558-4659 GCF_000696795.3 Halyomorpha halys | reverse complement strand
AAGATAATTTTATCCGCTATAAAGGGGTTTTCGTTAAAGAGGGTTTAATATAAAACGAACACAAACATTAAAATAATCTGTGATATCACTTTAGTCAAAAAAAAAAATAGTCTTTATCTCACGTCCCCAAGTTCTTTGTAGATTGGTGTACTCGTGTTGAAGTGATCGCAATTTTTGGGATTTTCAAAAAAATCTTATGACCTGAGAAGGTGAAATTTTTTCCAACAAAATATAACAAAACCATATAAGTATGATTCGAACATCTGTTTTTCCTTTTTTCCTCCTTTAGTTATGCATCAAAATCTATAATATTTTTTATATCCTTATTATTTATTATTGCTACCAATGCGAGCTTTTTTTTTTTTTTTTCAAATAAACAAAATTAAAGATTCTTTAGAGGACTGATTGAATATTTCAATGAGGATAAGAGATAGCTGACATTAAAGGCCTTTTAACTTTACATTGATGTACCGATTTTAATCAAAATCATTTGGGAAAATCGATAAATGTAATAAATTGATTCTATAAAGAAGCCAGCCAATTTATCGAAAACGTTGTTAGCCATTTAATTTAATATTGATATACTGATTTTAATCAAAATCGTTCGAGCCGTGTTTGAGAAAATAGAAAAAATATGAAAAATCGATTCTGTAAAGTCTTAATCTGAGTGCTAATCTATATCTGTACCTCACACGGTTCCTGATAAATAGATTTCCCAAAATAAATTCACAACTGATTTTTCAGTACATTTTTTTATAAAATGTTACTTTTTAAAAAAGTATATATTGAGAACTATTGAATGTAAATAGCTCTTTTAGGGCTCACATTTTAGTAAATTCTTTAAACGATTTTCTATTAGGTTTTTAGTATTTCAGGTAGTTATAAAGATATAGTGCTCCGAAAGAAAAATTGATTTCTTTTTAACGTTTTGGAACAGTCGCAATTTCCCTTGAATAGTTGGTATATTTTGTATTAAAGTAATTAAACATTGGGGTGAATAATCGATTTGTTTCTCCTTATGGGCTCTGGGACTGTTCAGTGAGGAAGGAAAAACAGAAAAAAGCCTTAATGAAATAATGATAACTTCTCGAGTAACTAAAT
>NW_027105159.1:0-656 GCF_000696795.3 Halyomorpha halys | reverse complement strand
GTGATATTATCAGATTCGGTATAAGAATTTGCGTCAAAAGAAAATTATATTAATTTTTCAAAACTTTATTTATTGACATTCACAACTGTATTTACAAAAAAATACATCAAGTAAATTAGATGTTAGGTCATAATGGTATACTACAAGTATGTAGAGAAACTACCCATTGGTAGCACTCTAACAACATTTCTAAATTAGAAGGTCTCGAGGCCATATTCTTTTCAGGTATTTCGGAAGGTTATCAGGAATGGAAGAGGAAGCAAGGCTTGAAACTTTAGGTTAGAGCAACCACTAGAAACTTGAGGGTTTGGGTAATTAGAGAGTTTATAATGGAAGGATTAATAGCAGGTTCAGGCTAGATCAGTTACACATAGTACATTAAAGTCTTTATGGATGATTTAATTTGTGACAAAGAAAGGAGCATTGAGGATTTTACGAGAGATTTTGGATTATAAGGATTGGATACGAGAGGATTTCGAAGGTTTAGTGGAGCCCCAAAGCTTCGTATGTCCAGAAGTTTAGACCGTTTATCAAGTAAGTGCTGTGATAGTCGTTATCAATCTACAGTGTCCTGTCGTCCAGATGCAGTCCAAGATAGTGCATCGGTTCGACAGGGGTAAGAGCAAAATTATTAAAGGATATTGTAGGGCAGTTGG
>NW_027105158.1:249118-255686 GCF_000696795.3 Halyomorpha halys | reverse complement strand
ATGATTGCTTTGACTCGTGTCGAATTTTTTTTTTTATGACAAACCTTACATCTTTTGTCAATAAGGCTGTTTGAACAGTTTTTTTTTTTGTTTAACCTCTCGTTTTAATTTAAAGAGAAATAGTTTTATTTATTATTGTTTCCAAATGTTCACCAGTAATTTTTTTTTATCTTATTACTAGCTGACCCGGCAATTCTTCACTATTGCTATATTTGAGGATGTATATAGATTTTATGAACACAATTGATATTTTGTTATAAGTAATTGTATTTAGTTAAAGTTAAACATTTTATACTTCATTGATTATGGTTTGGTAACATAAATTGAACCAATACATGCTATGAGAAGCGAAAGAGAAATTTTCAAACCGAAGATATAAAATAAAACGTTTCAAATTTATTTCTTAATTTTGAACCAATATTTCGCTCTTATAAGGGCATTCAATCTAAATTTTGTTAATGTGGATTAAAGGTGGAGACATTTAGCTCTCCAACAGTTATATTAATGCAGGAATTAGATAATATAAAGATAAGTTATGTATGATTATGTGAACAATAATCACTGGAAGAAAAGAAAAGAAACAAAAAAAAAACCTCCAAATAAATTAAGTTGAAAAATTTTTTTATTTTTAATTTTTTGGAAAAATGGTACTAGGTGGTTTGAGACGGCACTAAAAACGAAAATGAAATCCTTTTTTCTTAAAAAAAATTTTTTTTTGACCTACTTTAACCCAAGCCACATTATCTTTCCATAATTTTTTGTGTATAATATAGCTTAATAGAATCAGTAATACTTTATTTTTCATTCTTCGGCTAAAGACGAAACGATTGGTGTACAATAGCCATGAAAAAAACGTATACTTTCCGAGCTACAAACCTAAAACGTTTAATTTTGTTCATAACTTTTATCTTTCTGAGAATTTGAGGATTTTAGTAGCTTTGAACCTTTACATGGTGACTGGGAAGATTTTATAAAAAAGAGCACGGCTGTCAATAAAGGTACCAAAATAGTATAAAAAACTATTTATTGCTAACCAACGTTTCGCTTCACTTTGAAGGGGTTCGTCAGGGCTATCTTGATTGAAACAATGATGACAACTGTAGTGTTTTATTCATTTATTTTTTTTACTACCTTAATTAATCTTTTATTTATTAAATTTTACATTTTAAACAGTTCTTTATTAAAGAGTCCAAAGGTAGGTCGTTACATTGTGATTCAAAGATGGTCGTTGTTAAGATTTTTTAGTTCGTACTGGTGTTGGAATATAATAGATTTTTTTTTTTCCGAACCCTCTAAAACATAAATAAAAAATGAATTAGTAAGTGCATTACTGTGAAAAAGAAAAGTAATTCGTGTTGTTTCTTACCTTTTACTACCCTTGGTATTTTAAGGTTACCTGTTATGTTTAATATCATATATGAACTATCCATTCTAAAAAGGAGCTATTTTAAGTCCGGAGGCCTCCTCGTGAATAGAAATTTTACAGCATGAGAGTACTTTTATGCTTTAATCTCGTATCTCGTAATAGTGGGGGGAACAAGTTCGGTAAGTGGGCCTCTATTGGTCCATTTTGCCTACCCCACGACAAACCAATGGGATGACTCTTTTTATATCTTTTATCCCCCAACATCGAAGCTTTTCTACTTTCTAATGAAATTCAAAAAAGGACACCCAATCTATAGAAGAAGCCTCTTATTATAGGATTCTATCTTAGTGACGCGTACCGGTCAGAATCTGCTATGTAATGTAGGACAGTTTCCAGGGTCTGTCCATTGCGAACTACTCCACGAATCTTAAGATGTCTATTAAGTCTGCAATAACCTGTCCTATTAGTAATCGGAGTTCATTTCCGTTTAGGCCTAGCAGCCACTATGTTCTAGAAGTAGAGGGTTTAGTTATTAGTATCTTGTCCTGTCTTAGTCCTATACATTCCCTCCACTCCTGCTATCTTCCATGTCCAGTCAAGGACTTCTTTTCGCTGATGCCTAAGAATGGCTCTGGCCCCACAGAAGCATTCTCAGCCTCGTAATTTCCTTTCTAGTTCATTAGATATTTCAGCAGCAATCGTTGAACAAGGAGTAAATTATGGAAGAAAGAATAAGGTTAAGAGAAAAATTAGCAAGGAAAATCGTAGGTAGAACGCAGTGGCGCCAAAGGCCACCTACACAAACCGTAATATATTGAAAATATTAATTTATTTTCATAAAATATGAATTCTGTATGTCTTTTATAATTAATTACAGTAAGGCCTTGGCAACGATATGCTACAACTTCCTTAATCATGTCCTTTGACTGGTTCAAGCTCGTAAAAGAATGTATATTTTTAAAAATTCTGACGTGGTACATAGCACACAACTCCCACTTACTAAGCTACTTACGTCACCAAGTTTTGTGTAGGTCAGTAAGCTGTTGTTGAACTTATCGCTATTTTATGATTTAAAAAAAATAAATAAATATAAAGCCCAAAGAAGACGAAAAGTATGAACAAAGAATTTTTCAGTTGTTACAAAAGTTTGTATTAGAGTTGCTCGTAAATATAAATTTTATTCCTGAAGAATACGTAAGTTTAACAAAAGATAAAGAAGCAGTCTTCTTCAGCAGCGGGAAAGATCGTGCACTCATGGAATTTTTCGTTCAAATTGGATTTATCTATTTTTCCTTTTATCTCCTGTACTTATCCATCAAATTCTTCGATATGAAGATAAACGTCATAAACTACTTTATAGCACATAAAACTAGCTTTAATTTGAGTTCTAATTGACTTCCGTACGCCTCAGGGCTCCTGAGATATAGATTTCCCACAATAAAGTCACAATATTTCATGAAATGTTGCTTTATATTAATCTGTGTCTAGGGAACTATTGAACGTAACAGCTCTATTAGGGCTCATATTTTAGAAACTTTACTTTAAATGATGTTCTATTAGATTTTCAAGTGGTAAAAGATATAGAGCTCCAAATTAATTGCTGGATTTTCTTTTGTAGGAAATTGATTATATAAATTTTTTAAAATTCTGGGGTGCAGCTATAGATTTCTCGAAATATATTCACTTAGTTCTGATCTTTGAGTTGATTTTTTTATGAAATGTTGCATTTTAAAAAGCTATATCTCGAATACTATTGAAGGTAAATAACTCTATTAGGGCTCATATTTTAGCAAATTTACTCTTCTTTAAGGTATTCTCTCATGGCTTCTAGTGTTGTTGGTAGCTTTAATGTTATAGAGCTCCGAATGAAAAGTATTTTCTTTTTAACGTTTTGAAGTAGCCGCCATTTTATATTCTCCCTGACTATACTTGGCAGACTCATCAATTTTGACTAGTAATTATACATAGTTTTCATTAAAGTAATAAAAAACTGGGGTGAAATAACTGATTTTTTCCCATAGTACTAACTGTTCTATTAGGTTTTTTAGTTTTGCTGATAATTTTATAGATATGGAACTCCCTTAGCTATACTTGGCAGACTCAACAATTTTGAAAAGTAACTATACATTGTTTTCATATAATAGCTATTTACGTTCAATAGTTTTAGAGATATAGCTTTTTAAAAAGAAACATTTTGACGTAAACAGCTCTATTAGGGCTAATATTTCAGCAAATTTAATCTTCTTTAAATAATGTTCTTTTGAATTTTCTAATGTTGTTGGTAGTTTTTAAGATATAGAGCTTCGAATGAAAAATTATTGTTTTTTCAAGGTTTTGAGACAGCCGCCATTTTTTATTCTCCTTACCTATACATGGCAGACTCAACAATTTTGAATCGTAACTATACATTGTTTTCATATAATAGCTATTTGCGTTTAATAGTTTTAGAGATATAGCTTTTTAAAAAGCAACATTTTGACGTAAACAGCTCTATTAGGGCTAATATTTCAACAAATTTACTCTTCTTTAAATAATATTATTTTAGATTTTCTAGTGTTGTTGGTAGTTTTTAAGATGTAGAGCTCCGAATGAAAAATTAATGTTTTTTCAAGGTTTTGAGACAGCCGCCATTTTTTATACTTGGCAGACTCAACAATTTTGAATCGTAATATACATAGTTTTCATTGAGGTAATCATAACTTGGGGTGAGATAACTGCCTTTTTTTTTTTCTTCCCGGCTCTTGTACTGCCTAGTCCTTCATCCTTCATCTTATATCTCATTCTGTTACTGAATACCATTATTTTTTTTACACCGGGCTCTTTAACTATTTCGGTTATCCCCAAGACCGCAGAAGAAGAATCAAATGCTTTCTAAATATTAATGTAATAAATTTTGTTCTTATATCTTTTCCTTTCAAGGAAAAAAAAAAGATTATTTCTCTTTGTCTATTGTATTTTATCCTGGGAATAACGTTTCAGACAGGGACACCCCTCTATTGTCTACTCTATCTACATATTATTATAGTAGACGAAGTTGGATGTTATCAACCTCTACATTTACTTTTAAATTTCTTTTATTGGTGCATATTGTACAAAGATAACTATCACTATATGAATTGAAAAAAAAAAATAATGATTTTACATTATATTATATTATATAATTACTCTATGTCGCACATCCTCCTACATAATAATGCTTTTCGAAGTTCTCTTTGTTACTATTTTCTCGAGAAGATGGATTACCCCAATATGGGCAAGTATGTATTGTCGAGCTTGTTAAAGACGATGATGTGTGGGATCGCATTGGCTGAATGGACCTTTCGAAATGGGACCGTTTGGCCCACCCAACTGGTTACCTAACGCTGAGATATATAGCGAATTTCTACCTCTCTTTGACATTTGGCTTTAGGAAGGGAGTTCCTACGGCAATAAATGTCAAGGGAGTGGGCGGAAATGTAGCAGCCACTGAGGTCTGCTTTCATCCACATTGTCTCTTGTTCTTGGCATTATTGAAGGTCAATTTTATCTTTTGTTTAAATGTTTCAATAGGTTGTTCATTTAATTACGGGCTATGAGTTGACTTTGTTAGGAAGCAGAGAGAAACACTTTATTCCAAAAGTAGTGGCGCCCAAACGCATTGACCTGCTCACGCACACAGCACACTAAGACAAGTTGAAATATTGTTTATTATTCTTATATTACATAGGTATAGTCAGTAAACATTAAAATAATATAATGAAATATTAAAATAATAATTGTAATAAAAACTTTTGTTTTTATTGTTTTAGTTTTTTTGAATTTTTTTATTTTTGTATATTTTAATTTTTTACTTTTTTATAATACTATTCATTTTTTCCCATTATTTACCAATATATCTACGTATAATTCTCGCACAGTATAATACATAGTAAAAATTCTCGATATAGAAAAATATATTTACATAAAAATCCTATATAGTCATGCTCAATTATATTCCATTAAAATCTAACATACATGCATAAAAAATATATATAAATAAATACATTTACATAGAAGTAATAATTTAAAAAATGTGTAATAGTCAATGGAAAATGATCCGGGCGTGGTAAAAAAACAACTCAAATAATGATTAAACTATTTATATTAAGTCAACGTTTCGCCCCACGTTGCAGGGCTTCATCAGGGCTAAAAAAGATACAAACACTTAAATAAAGTAAAAATAAATGAACAATGTAAATGAAAAATGAAAAATATGTACTGTAAAACATAAAAATTAAATAAGAATAATAAAAATTTATAGACAATTAATAAAAACGAAAATAATACAGATTTAAAACAAAGAAATATACAATACAGTCCAAACTAAGAGATGTAAAAAGGGGGATAAAAATAAAATGAAGAATGAAGGAAGATAATGAACAAGACAGAAAACTTACCTTTCAGACTAGAAGTGCGAGAGTAAACTGTTGACCCTAAGTTATACGGAAGTAGTGGGAGTATTAACAGTTAATGCCCATATTAATAAGACCCTTATATATAACTACCTTTTGCTTCACCAATCTAATCCATTATTTTAATAGTACAGATATTTTCTAATTACCTTTTTGTTTTGTTTTTATTAAGTCAGTTAGTTTTTTAATTTATTTATTTCCCTCATGTCCTACAGTATCCTTTATAAATATTCCACTAACGCCAGTTAAACAGATTCGACACTTAGGACTCCATCTTGACAAGAGACACTTGGAATCCACACAACAAGACTGAAACAAGAAACTGCTCGTAGATTTCGATTGCTGCAACACCTTGACAAACGCTCTAAACTACCCATTCACTACAAAAAATCATTATACACTACGATAATCAGAGCAATTTGGACATATGGAATTTGGGGGCTCCACCAAACCATTAAATTCCTCTCACATCCAATCCTTACAATCCAAAATCCTACGTAAAATCCTTGAAGCTCCTTATTACGTTACAAACTCATCCACAAAGACCTTAACACCCCATTCGTTGCAGATTTGGCCCACAACTGAGTTCCATCTCTCATTCTTAACAATCCCTGATAATCCTCCGAGGCGTCTGAAAAGAAGATGGCCACGGGACCTTCTACTTAAAGTTAATGCTTGAAGTACCACAAATGGGTGGTTTCTTCCCAAGATTTTCAAGTGTAAGTGAAACATTCCACAGATTTACTAGTCCACAAAGTTGTAAATTACATTA